>NW_024543059.1:0-185000 GCF_018167655.1 Microtus oregoni
AAGGTTTCTGTCCTGCATGGTCCTGCAGTCATTCAGTCCCAAAGAAACACACAGATGTCTATATTAATCATAAACTGGTTGGCCTATTAGCTCAAACTTCTTATTAACTCATAATTTATATTAGTTCATAATATCAATGAGGCATTCTCATCTTGCTTCTTCTGCATCTGAATGCAGACTCAGCCTTTCCTCTTCTGAGAATTCTCCTGTTCTCACTGCCCTGCCTATACTTCCTGCCTGGCTATTGGCCAATCAGGATTTTATTAAAGCAATACAACTGACAAATCTTTACAGGGTACAAGATCATTGTCCCACAGCAGGTCTCGAGGTCAGTTTGACTTTCTTCAGCTGGTGTGAGCTTCTCTTTGGAGGGGGCATGTCCTCCCTAGCCACCTGCCCATCTTTAGAGAACCCTTTGCAGGCAGAAGCGCTTGCAGCAGTGCCTAGTACTTTGCTGTGCTTCACAAGTATTTACTAACAGAAGAAATGATGAAAAGGAAGGGAAGGAAACTGTGGTGGTTTGAAAAAATGGCCCCCAAAGGGAGTGGTACTATTAGGAGGTGTGGCTTTGCTGGAGTAGGTATGGTCTTTTTGGAGGAAGTGTGTCACTGTGGGGACAGGCTTTGTGGTCTCATATATGCTTAAACCACACCCAGTGACCCAGACCACTTACTGTTGCTTCTGAGTCAAGATGTAAGAACTCTCATCTCCACACAAAAATGAGGAACTTGGGTCTTCAAAAGATGCAGTGTTTGTTTTGTAGCAAGCAGAATTAAAAGATTTTGATAAGCATTTGGACTGGCTTAGCTGAAAAGAGATAAATTTCACTCTGCCTGACAGGCTCTCTAGGGGTCACACCTAGAGAGTTTTCTTTTCTTATTTTTCTATTTTATTTCTTTGTATTTAGTGCTGTAGCTGCATTTCTCCATTGTATTCTTTTTTTGCCATCTGGGAGAATTCCTCTATGCTTGGACTTAAAGCGAAGACTTCTGTGTGTTTGACCCTGGGTAATTGCCGCAGTTGTGCTTTCTCCTCAAAAATTGTGAGAATAGGTTACAAAGAGATGCATCTTGTTTTGTTCAATACTTTCTTTCCCACTGTTATTCAATGACAAGATCCAACACTACCATGAAGGAAATTGGAATTGTGATTGATTTCTTTGATCAGGACTCCTGAAACTCACTTCTTGAAGTGTGTTGTCAACCCCAGTGCATCCATGATAAAGGATGGCATCATCAAACCCTTGGAATCAATGGATTCTGCATAAAAGTATTGTGAGCTGCTTGATCCTTGAAACAAGGCTCTAGTGTCCATTGTAAAAATAAAGACCATTTGTGAAACAATTATCTTATCCACAGTGGATACTAGGTAGAGTTGTATTTTTAGATACAGGAATTTGACTGGCTTCTCACTTTGAGAAGGCAAGAAACACCATAATTCTGCAATGGAAGAACTAAAGAGTATTTTAAAATATACTTAAATATTCTCTATAACAAAGGCTCTATTCAACAGGGCAAAAACTTAACCAGTGTTTTATCTTGAAGGAGCACCCCCACCAACCCTACACAGTGGGGGTTTTCTCCGGCACCCCAAACACCTGTTTTCACAGAGTGATCCTTTATTTATCATGGGAAAAAGTTAGAGTGGGTCTTTTCTGATTCAGGTGGAAAAACAGTAGCAAAAGACCTTGCAGGTGTAATTTTTTTTAAGAAGAGAAAAAAGGGGGAGATCGGTGTTAGAATGGGCTAGGATGCATAGTTTGATTGGACATGTTAATTAGGCAAGCCATGCTCCCCATGCTCAAGCCAGGCAGAGTCGTATCTGACTCAGGGAAGAAAGTGCCCATATGTAGCCCTCCCATGTCACCTAAGTAATGCTGTGCTCCTCATGAAAAAGGAACACGATGTTTGCCAGAAACTTGAAAGTGCACGCAGTAAGAAACAAACACGCGGAAGAAGCCATGACTTAAAGTAGTTCCCTTAATTTCTTATTGGCAGTTAGTCTATTATGTAACTATTCCGAGTTATGAGAGTAACATCAGGTTGGGGAGTTGTAATACACAGCAGAAAGGGCTTGGGAATGTGACTGTAAGGACCCCGTGCCACTAGGGAGCTGGGCAGTGTAAAGGGGGTGAGGAGGAGGAGGGCTGGGACTCAGAGGTGAGCAAATATAAATAAGACACAGCGATATGGAAATGCCATATGAGGAGCTGGAGAGGGGGCTGGTGGTTAAGGGTGCATACTGCTCTTGAGAGGACCGAGTTTGAATCCTGCAACCTATTGTAAGTAAGGTGGGCCACAACTACCTCTAACTCCAGCTTCGGTGGATCCAGTATCTCTGGCCTCTGAGCGCATCAGCACTCCTGTGCACATACACTCGTATGCATATAATTTAAAATAACAAGGAAAAATTGTAAAGGGAAAATGTTTTAATGAAATTCATTATTTTCCATGCTAATATTACTTTTAAAGGATACTTGTAAAAAATCTGGAATAATGACTTTCAAAATTATTGAACATGTTGCGAATTTGTGTGTCATCTTTGTTTAATACGGGTGTAGTGGGAACTCCTTCAGCCAATAGCCTTTAAGATACTGGCCAACTTTGGGCATGGTCTCATGTACTATAAATGCAGATGCAAAGCGTGCCTGGGTCTCTTGGCTGCTGGGTTCGGTTCCAGTTCCCAGCACTCACAGAGGGCTGTGGATCGCTACTCATTCTGGGGTATTGTGGAACTCTTCTGTTCGCCAACGAATTGGTGCCAATGTGGTCTGAATCCATGCCACTGCTCGGTCCTGCTCAGGCCCCCACGACCTTCTCCCACACCACGCGGCTGAACTACCCCTCTGCAGCTGGTAACTACCCCTCTGGGCAGCTGTGCAAGGGTTGGTTCGGCTGGCTCACCTTGGTGAATTGGCAATTTCCTGCCAGCACAAGTCCACATAGCTTGGTCCCACCTACTGCTGCCTATGGCCTGCATTGGTCCAGCCTGCTACTGCCGCCTCGCTGATTTCTACAGCTTCTCTGGCTTCTGCCAGGCCTGTTCTAATAAGGCCGAGCTCGGACTCTGGAATAGGGGCTCTAACCATGTACCTGGAACACAGGCTTGCATTCCCAGTTTAGATCTGCGAATGCCTGACGTGAACTTTGGCCATTAACTTCGTAGCTCTTTACTGCCTGCAAGCTCTGGGTTCCTTGATATTCTGCCCTCAGTATGATATTAAAACTTCAGTATGCAGACGTGTTGCTCTTAAGTAATTAACTAAATTTGTTAGTATTTCTAAGTCTCAGGTACTAATCTAGGACCTGCCTTAGTGCCGAAACTGCGACACCTGCTGGCCAATCACAATTATTACACTTACAATAATTTCCTGAAAATTATAGCGGAAGTTAATTTGATTAATAAATCAATTTGAAAATTGTACACCAACACCAATATAATGCAGGTAATATCACCATCCAGGAATTTAACAACCTTTTTTCTACTATGGATGGAATTCTGTAAGAGCTATATGAGCTACCTTGTGCATATATTTTTGTGACGATGGTGGCTAATAGCTTTGTTCTTCATATTATATCCTTTTTTTTTTTTGATTTTTCGAGACATGGTTTCTCTGTGGCTTTGGAGCCTGTGCTGGAATTAGCTCTTGTAGACCAGGCTGGCCTCGAACTCAAAGAGATCCGTCTGCCTCTGCCTCCCGAGTGCTGGGATTAAAGGCGTGTGCCACCACTGCCTGGCCCATATTATATCCTTAAAGAAATGGTTTAATAACAGAGTCATGAGTGAGAACTTTTTAGGAATGGTACAGTCTTTAGCTGAAAGGATTCTATTTATTTAGCTGAAGGATACTATTGAAAATGATAACCTGAATTTGACAGGCAAAATTCAATCCATGTCAATGGGTTATGAAACCTTACAAAATGGTACTGAGAGAGTATCTGAAGGGATTCATACTGTTGAAATAGACAATCAAAATTTGCTAAAAAGGGCTGGAGAGATGGCTCAGAGGTTAAGAGCATTGCCTGCTCTTCCAAAGGTCCTGAGTTCAATTCCCAGCAACCACATGGTGGCTCACAACCATCTATAATGAGATCTGGTGCCCTCTTCTGGCATGCAGGCAGGCATGGAAGGAATGTTGTATACATAATAAATAAATAAATATTTTTAAAAAATCTGCTAAAAAGTTATAAGCTATCAGACAGAACATCCCTCCAGGAAGGCAATCCACATGCCATCCAAATAATAGCTAAGGATGAGAAGATATCATTAATGGAAAGATTTAAAAACTTGGAATCACATGTGCAGAATGAGAACCATAAATTAATTTATTTGATGAAATCATTACAAATATTCACAGGTCAAGAGATTCAGGCTTTACAAAAGATAGCGATAAAAAGATTTGAAACTGATAAGCAAGGAGAGGCGGTACAGGCAAAGGACGTAGCATCGTGAGTACCTCTCAGAGTCAGAGGTTCTCTGACTTTCCCCCCAAATACTCAGTACTCAAATGGACACAAAGAATTATGAAATGAATGAATGACTGAGCCAAACCGTTTTTTTTTTCTTTTGGGTTTTTGAGGCAGGGTTTCTCTGTAGCTTTGGAGTCTGTTTTGGAACTAGCTCTTGTAGCCCAGGCTGGCCTCGAACTCACAAAGATTCGCCTGCCTCTGCCTCCTGAGTGCTGGGATTAAAGGTGTGCGCCACCACCGCTCAGCAATTCTGATTTTTATATATGGTTCTGCCTCTTCTTTTTCCTAGACAATGCTTGATACATGTCCTTATTGTATATAATTTTAGGCTCAGAAGTCTCTTATTTAGACAAAAGGGGGAGGTGCTGTAAGAACTCCATCAGTCAATAGCCTTTAAGATACGGGCCAACTTTGGATGTGGTCGCATGTACTATAAATGCAGATGAAAAGCATGCACAGGTCTCTTGGCTTCTTGGATGCACACGCAGAAGACTGTGGATCATTACTCTGTGAGTTTATCCCCAGATAAATAAATAAAATAACCTTTGTTATACTTCATTACAAGCTATTGTGGAACTCTTTTGTACACCAACATAAAAGCCCAACTTCTTTGTTTTGTTCCAGTTCTAGTATTTATGCTACCAAAGCAAATGCTTGATTTTGTTTGTGAGACACTGTCTCACTTTGTAGGCCTGGTTGTACCACCAGTACCTGCTCCACTGGTCTTAGCAAACCGTAGTGAGTCAGAACAGGATCAGACAAAACAGAGCCCTCCCATCTTTGTCCCCAAAGCTTCTTTTGTTAAGACAGGTTCTCATGCAGCACGGGGTGTATTCCCAATCTTCCTGCCTTCACCTCTCAAGTCCTGGTGTTAAAGGAGTGCACCAATAGGTCGGACTGGAGGGGTCAGTTTCCTTTCTCATTAGTTACTGAGACAAAATACCCGAACAAAGGGAGAAAGGGTTCATTTGGTTCACAACCTCAGGTTACAGTTCTTTATTGTGGGGAAGTCAGGGAGGCAGGCACTGGAATCAGCTGCCATATTACATCACAGGCAAGAGCAGAGAACAGGGGATTCATACATACTTTCATACATTCATACTTGCTGGTGCTCAGACATCTTTCTTCATTATTTTTAAGTGTGTGTGTGTCTACGTAGGCATTCTCACATGAGTGAAGATGCCCTTGGACATTAGATCCCTCTGAGTTGGAAGAGTGAGCTGCCTAACTTGAGAGCTAGAAACTGAACAAGAGCAAAACATGCCATCTCCTCAACAACCCCCCTTTAATATTTTAAGCTTTCTTTATTTGTATACATTCCTGGACCCCAAGCACAGGGAATGCTGTGCCCATAGTGGGCAGATTCTGCCACATTAATTAATATAATTAATCTCTCACAGGCTTTCTCAGTGGTCTTTCTTCTAGGTAATTCTGCTTTGTGTCAAACTGACAAATAAAACTAACACACTTGAGAGCTACATTCTTAACTTACTTTCTCATTCAAACTAATCTCCATTCTTAGTGACTCATGAATGAAATCTCTTATACCATCAGGCTTTCCTGTCTGGTTTGTCAATAGCCTTCAAACTGATTTTCTCCCGTCATCAGTTGGTGTATGCCAGCGAGTGTTAAACATTCATTTCAGGAGTCCCTGAGATGAGATGTACCTATAGATATGAATACAGTGCCTTTTTTCTGAAACACTTTCATTATGTAGCCTGTTCCAACCTGCATCTCACTGTGGAGATCATGCTAGCCTTGAATTGGTGATGGTCCTCTTGCCTCTACCTCTTGTGCACAGTGCTTTCCACAAATGAGGAATGCAGCAAATGTTTACGGGATGAGTAATGCATGCCTTTTTTTAAAAATGGAAGCTAAATAGATATATCAATAACTTGAGCTATATTTAAAGAAGCTTACCTAATTTCAAATTTCCACTTTTGGAACTTTCTCCTAATTACTGTGCAGGACCCTAACGAAGCTGAGATGCTCAGGAAGGAAGCACTTACATTTTTGAGACATTTTTATTTTATTATTTTATGTGTATGGGCATTTTGCCTGCATTTAGGTATGTATACCATGTATATGCCTGATTCCCACAGAGGCCAGAAGAGGGTACTGGATCTCCTGGGACTGGAGATACAGACCGTTGTGAACTGCCATGTGGGTGCTGGGAATTGAACCCGGGTCATCTGAGAGAGCAGCCAATGCTCTTAACTCGTGAGCCATCTCTCTAGTCCCAAATATCACATATTTTCATTTATGACTAGACAACTCTACAGACTTAAGGAATTCCTGCCAAGAAAGCATTGGTTTCCATGTTTGGGGGTTTGAAGTGAGGGGAGTACGGAGGTCCTTCTAGGGATGTGATAAAACTATAGTAATAATGATTATGATAACGGCTGTAGAACTCCAAATCACTAAACATATTTAAGCATTATATTTTAAATCTGGGAGTTGTGGGCACATGAATTAAAGGTGTAATTACCAAATAGATGAACACTTCAGTCTCCAATAGTTTTATCATTGTGTTTAGCCTGAGTTATTAGCTTTATTAGCCATTCACACAATTTTATTATTTCATACTGTCCTCATTTTCATCCTCCCAAACCTCAATTCATAGTCTGTGAATCCGTAATCTAAAATCTAAACAAGTTGTGCTGAGGATTAACTTAGTATTGTTTATAGAACAGGAATTGAAGCCTCCTAAAATATTTCAGAACCAATTAGCAACCATGTTTGTTTATGTGTTCTGACAGCAAATTTATTTAATCCCAGACACAATAAATCTCAATAATCCATTAAGCATTTCAAAATTACATTTAGGACTGGGGATATGGCTCAAAAGGTAAAGAGCTTACTGTGCAAGCATGAGAACCCAAGTTTGGATCCCCAGAATCCATGGAAAGGCAGACAGCACATTTCTGTAATCTCAGGGTTCCTATGGTGTGGTGGGAGGTGGAGAAATGAGAATCCACCGGAAGCTTACGGGCCAGCTAGCCTGCAATAAATAGTAGCAAAAACCAGTAGAAAAAGAGCATCAACACCAAGGGTTGTCCTCTGACCTCCACATAAGTCATCATTCACACAACAAATGTGAGCACACATCATACATAAATGTATGTATGTACACAGATTAAAGAAACCACATTCATGGCTCAGTGAGTAAGGGCCCTTGTTGCCATGCCCGAAATCACGGTTTGATCCCTGAGTTCAACATAACTGAAGGAGAGAACTGACTCCCAAAATTTCTTTGACCTCTACACCCATTCATGCATTTACACTTATACCTGCACCTACACACACACACACACACACACACACACACACACAAATTATAATTTAAAAGTTTTAGGTCTGGTGTGGTGGCTCAAACCTATAACCCCAAGCACTCAGAAGACAGAGGAGGTAGTTATCTTTGAGTTTGAGGTTAGCCTGGTCTACATAGTGCATTTCAGACACTACGGTTACATAGTGAAACCCAGGTTTAAAACAAAACAAACACGACCACCACCACAACAAAAAGCTTCACATTTACCTAGCCTGACTTCCAATTTATATATTCCAAGTTTTAATAATTAAACTTTATTTTTAAAATTTTTATTTTTAATATTAAATATTAAAAATGTTAAAAATATTTTATATGCATTGGTGTTTTGTTTGCATGTATGTCTGTGTGTGAGGGTGTTGGATTCCCTGGAGCTGGAGTAACAGACAGTTGTGAGCTGCTTTGTGGGTGCTGGGAATTGAACCTAAGTCTTCTGGAAGAGCAATCAGTGCTCTTAACCTCTGGGCTATCTCTCCAGACCTCAAATTAAACTTCAATACTCAAGATAATTTACCTTTACACTGGTGACACGTGACAAGAACAAGTGATCTTTCTGAAGTTGATAAGCAAATATGGTAGCCACTGGTCATATTGCTACTGAGCACTGGAACTAGGACAGGCCCAAATTAAGATTTATTGGTTCATTGTCTTGTTTCTTGTATGTGTTGTGTATGTATCCTTGTGTTTACACGAGGGTGGCTGCACCTCTGTGGATGTGCAGCTGGAAGCCAAAGTACACATCGTTTGTCTTCATCAGGTGCTCTTGCAGAACCTAAACTCTCCAATTCTTCCTAGCTTAGTTGTCCAGCTTGCCCTGGGATCCTGTCTGTCTCCCTGAATGCTGGGACTATAGGTAGCGCTGCAACTGCTTGGCTTTACATGTGTTCTAGGGATCTGAGCTCTAGTCCTCATTCTGGCATAGTAAGCCCTTGATTCAGTGAGTCGTTTCCCCAGCCCAGCATGCACTTTAATTATAATACACACTAGGTTTTGAGGACTTTGTCCAAAAACAACAAAAAAGACAAGGTAAAATGTTTAGTTCTTTATATCAATTACGAGTTAAAATGACATTTTGGATATGCTGAGCAAATTACATGCAATTAATTTCACTTCTCATGTGGTTACTGGAAAACTCAGTTATGCAGCCCCTCTTCTTCAGCTTGGGTTCCAGTTATTTGAAACCAACTGTTATCTGAAAGTCCAGTCCAGTGCAGTAAGATGCTGGGGGAGGAAAGAGCACATGCATCCAAATCTTGTAATATTGTTAAAATTGTTCCATTCTCTTATTTCTAATCTAATTATGGCCTTATGTTTGGATAAGAAAAAACCCACTGTGTCTAGGGTCACTGCCATCCAAGGCTCAGGGTCAGGGATCATCCTCCTGTGGATGGTACTGCATGTGGCTCACATTCCATCTCTCTTGGGGAGAGCCGGCTTAAAGAAGTGTATGTTTTTCAGTGGGGTGGTAAATATATACCAGGAATCAAAGGTTACAGTTTCCGGTTGTCTCTTTTCACATACTGGTGAGTTCCCAGGAGTCTTTAGCACAGGTGGAAAAGTCACAACACAAAGCCAGCACCACAGTCTCCCAAGACACCACCATAACATGGTCCCTGTGCACGGCAGTTCTCAACCTGTGGGTCTCGACCCCTATGTGGGTTGAATGACCCCTTCACAGGGCCACATACCATCAGAAATAACAAATTTAGATTGTGATTCAAAACAGTAGCAAAATTAGCTATGAAGTCACAATGCAAATTTTATGGTTGGGTGTCACAACATGAGGGACTGTATTAAAGGGTCGCTGCATTATGAGAACCATTGACCTAGAGTCTAGACACAGTTTCCAACTGCAATGAAAGAAGAAGTTTCTATCATTTCTGTTTTGAGACAGGGTCTTTCAATGTGGCCCTGGCTGTGGCTATCCTGGAATGCATTATATAGACCAGGCTGGCCTGCACCTCAGGCATCCTCTTACCTCTGCCTCCATTATGCCTGGCTAGGGGGAGAAGTTCTGAATTTCAATAGTTCAGATTTTCTGGAGAATACATTTTCAGTACAGAGCAAAACAACCCAGCTTTAAATCTGCTTTGACTAAACCTGTGGATGTTGGTATCTAGTGGGGAGGGTGGACAGAAGGGTTAACAGGTGATCCTAGAGGAAGTCAGAAAAGCAGCCTGGAAGCAAGGTGTGTTAAAGGGAGACTCCTCAAGTGAGGTCCCTTCCTTCTTTCCTTTCTTCCCCCCTCCCTTCCTTCCTTCATCTTTTGTTTTTTCCCAGATAGTGTTTCTCTATGTAACAGCCAGCTCTGGCTATCCTGGAACTCACTCTGTAGGCCAGGCTGGCCCCTAACTCACAGAGATACACCTGACTCTGCCTTCCAAATGCTGGGATTAAAGGTGTGCAATACCATGCCCTGCTGGGGTCTATTTCTTTCTTTTATTTTTTGGTTTTCCAAGACAGGGTTTCTCTGTGTAGCCCTGGCTGCCCTGGAACTCAGAGATCTGCCTGCCTCTGCTTCCTTAGTGCTGAAATTTAAGCAAGCTCTATTTCAAGTGAGAGATCCTGAGCCTTAGTATCTAATTGCAATTGAATCCCACTTGCACAGCGCCGTACTGGAACTCAGTGCACTTGCCTTTAGTCATCCGCATCACAGGTAAGACCTGCCCTGAGTAGAAATGTGTCTTGGCCGATTGTTTGTTAACTAGGGCACTACTTTCCAATATGGAGTCGCTGCCTACATATCTGGTTGTGAAGGGCTGAATTGTTGCTGCTGGGACGGAGGAGCTAAAGTCGGCAGAAATACAAAAGCAAGCCTCTCTCATTCTTCTCTGGAGACAGTGTATCATTCTTCTCACCAGATTTTCCAAAGAGTTCATGATCACAAACAAAAACTCCTATCCTGTGGGAACGCAGCACCATGAAGTGAGAAAGGTGGTTTCACTGAATAAAGAAAAAGCTTTGTTATCCTTCACTATGTAAACAAATTCTTTTTTTCCTTACAGCTTTTACTGTGTGTGTGTGTGTGTGTGTGTGTGTGTGTGTGTGTGTGTGTTAGGCTGGAAGACAGCTTGTGGAGGGCAGTTCTTGCATTCCACCATGTGGGTTCTGGGGACGGAATTCATGCCATTTTGGTAACAAATGCCTTGCCAGATGAATTACCCTGCCAGTTCCACAAATCCCTTTCAATAAACAGGTCAGACCTTGGCCACACAGCTTGGGAACTCTGCTCCCATCTCACTTCTGATGTCTGAAACAAGACATGGTTCATGTTCCTGACCGCTTTTATTTTCATTTGAGACAGGGTCACATCTAGCGTGGGCTGGCTTAGAATTCACCACGCAGCCTAGGATAACCCTGAACCTCTGATCCGCCTGCCTCTACCCAACATGACCCAGTTTTAAGTGGTGCTGAGAACGGAACCTGGGACTTCTTGTATGTTCAGCGAGCCCCCCACACCTGAGTCATATTCTCAGCCCTGGTCTTAACTCATTTTCATGTTTCAAAAATGTACATACTAAATCTGGGCATGGTAACACATGCTTTTAATCCCCACACTTGCGGGGTGGTGCAGGAGGATTGCTACGAGTTCAAGTGTAACCAGGGACCCTGTCTCAGAAAAACAAATAAAAAGCACATACACAATCAGGCATGGTGGTACACACTTTTTATTCTAGCACTTGGGAAGTTATGGCAGAAGGAAACTGTGTTTAACAACAGCCTAGGGCAAAAGTTAATGAGGCCCTGTTTCAAAATACCAAGATAAAACAAAACCTCAAACCAGCACAGTCTGGCACCCAGATCACATTTATATGCAGTACTTGGGAAACTCTTATTTCACTTAGTTTTTGCACATTCTTTTCATTCAAATTGGCCACAGAATCTATCCTAATATAAATACTACATGTACTATTGCAGCTGAGGCCAAATTCTGGTTGATCTAGGAATCAACTGGCTCATTTATTTATCCATTTATTTGAGCTGGGGTTTTGCTCACTATTGTTGCCTGGGCTGGCTCCAAACTCCTGTAATTAAGCAATTTTCTTGCTCAATTTCTTGCTCAATTTCTCAATTCTCTTGCCTCAATTTCTCAGTACCTCAACTACAGAAATTCCCATATCTGCTAGGAATTGTTTTTTTTTTAGATTAATGGCCACCTATATGAATATTTGAAATCAACCATCTTTAAAACACTTGAATTAAATTTGCTGTTTGACAATTTCACATACATAAAAATGCATCAATTACTCTCACTACTTCGTAGATCAATCTCTGGTCACCCTTCCACCTGTGAATCTCTTCGCACTGCATGACTGGCCCTTGACATACACAGTTGCTATGTGATTTATGGTTGTAATGACCATGCCATTCCAGAAGATAGAACCTCATAGACCTTCTCCTCACCTTCTGGTTCTTATATTCTCCCTGCCTTCCCTTTGATAACGATAATTAAATAATCGCTAAGCCTTGGAGAACTAGGAGTTTTGTTTCTTGTTTGGGTCTGTTAATTGTAAATAGAGGTTTCTCTGTTCCAACCTGTCCCACAGCCACTTTTAAGTAATCACTCAAAATTCTTGGCCAAACAGCTCAGGCTTATTACTAACCGGCTCTTACTTTTAAATTAACCCATTTCTATCAATCTATGTTTTGTCATGTGTCTCGTGGCTTTACCTGTGCTCTGCCTGGCTATAGGCCAAAGCAGCTTTTATCACTTGTTTATTTATGTATTTGTTTTTTCAAGACAGGGTTTCTCTGTGTAGCCTTGGCTGTTCTGGAACTCACTCTGTAGACCAGGCTGACCTTGAATTTAGAAATCCTACCTTTAAGCCTTTACCTCTGGGATTAAAGGCCTGAGCCACCACCATCAGACAGCAGCTTTACTATTTAACCAATGAGAGCAACATACAGTCAGAGCTTATGGAAGGATCACCCTACAGTTAATAACGGCTACCTAGTACTATAGTTGTCTGTAATATGAAAACTAAAAATAAAACATTTCATAGGAGCCAGGCATGTAGCTCAGGTACGTAGCTCATGCCTGTACTCTTGGGCTTGGGAAATCCAGCTAGGACTGTGGAGTTTAAGGCTAGATTTGGCTACATAGTGAGTTCCAAGGTAGCCTTGGCTAGAATTTGTTCGTTTGAAAATCAAACCAAATCTCTAAGGCTGACCAAATAAAAACTGTCAAAAGAAATTTCTTTTCTTTGTGAGCAAGTCTCACTGTGTAGCCCTGGCTGGTCTCTAGCTCACTGAGTTCCGCTTGCCTCTGCCTAGCATGCTGGGATTAAAGCACGAGCCACCAAGCCCTGCCTCTTTAAAACTCACTTATGCATCTCTCAAGTGTACACCTGGCCTCACACTCACGGCAATCCGGCCTCAGCCTCCCTACTGCTGACCACGGGTCACCACACTAAGCTTCACCGTACTTTTGCGTTAGGAAACTTTCCAGTTTGTCCTTTTCCTACTGTTAACATCAAGGGAAGTGTTCTGACTTCCATGCCAAGGCGATGGCTTATCCAACATCATATTTCTATAGCTAAACATATATTCTCAAATCTCAAAATAGCGGGCTGGAGAGATAGCTCAGTGGTTAAGAGCATTGCCTGCTCTTCCAAAGGTCCTGAGTTCAATTCCCGGCAACCACATGGTGGCTCACAACCATCTGTAATGAGGTCTGGTGCCCTCTTCTGGCTTGTAGAATATTGTATACATGACAAATAAATAAATATTTTTTAAAAAAAAGTATCTTGTTATAAAAAAAAATCTCAAAATAGCTTGAAGAATCTGACTCATATCATTATTTTTTTCGTTAATATTTAAAATGATGCCCATACAGGGAGCCAATGAGATGGTTCAGTGGACAGAGGTGCTTGGTGCCAAGACCGATGACTGGGTTTGGTTCTGAGACTCCATGATGGAAGGAGATAACTGACTCCTGCAATTGTTCTCCGACATCCACATGTATGCTGTGAGACGTGTACGTGAACACACAAACAGGCATGCACACACATACAATAAAATGTAATTTTAAAAAGACAAAGAGACATAAACAAATTGGTGAAATTGGCTGACATGACCAGGAAAATTAACTCTGCACACAGGCCTTAAAGTATTTCCCAGATGAGGACTGTAAGCTGAGCTTTTTTGTTTAAATGTTAATTTACATGTAGCACTGCAAACACTTCCAACAGGAGACCAAGTCTTCTCATAAGTTATTGGTTCTGTTTCTCACTCCTCTGCCGTCTTAGCAGGAGCACAGGCCAATATGAAGAAAGGTTCTCAGGGGTGTTTCAGGGTCAGCTCTAGGTCACACGCCAGTCACTCTTCCCCAGTCATTTCTCTACACCCCAGAAAGCACACTGGGAGGGATGCCGTGAGCCCAGGCCATGCCATCCCCAGTGATTCTCACATTCCACAGCTCATCAAGACACTGCATGTCACCTCGGCCAAGGATCCTTCACTCACTGAGTGCCTTACTTTCCTTTAGTCTGGGACAAGATGTTTACATGCACTCAGTTTTAGAATATTTATTTGATTTATTTACATAATTAGAAGAAAGGAATTCTCAAAAAATATTTATTACATTTGTTTCTCGAAATAATAGAAAATGAAATAAGTAGAGTCATGTCATACAATTTTGCAAAGGCATATCCATTCCTTCGGAGAAAGGTTTTTTTGGTGGCGCCCAAGATGGAAATGCTGAAGCAGCTGGTGACAGGTTAGCATTGCTGACGGGAGCCCTTGTAAGTTTTCCATGTTTTCTTTTTGATCACTAATTACTTTAGAGTCCAGTGGAAAGAGTCCTGAAAGTAAAAGGCACCTAGAGGAAAATTATACCTTAACCAATAATATTTTTTTTTCTCTTTTGAGACAGGGTTTCTCTGTAGTTTTGGAGCCTGTCCTGGAACTAGCACTTGTAGACCAGGTTGGCCTTGAACTCACAGATATCCGTCTGCTTCTGCCTCCCAAGTGCAGGAATTAAAGGCTTGTGCCATCACTGCCTGGTTAAAAAAAACTACATCTCTCCATCAAGAAAAAACCTCCCTGGAAAAGCACTGATACTATCAACATGAGAGCCACTCAAGATAAGATGTAGAAACGCTTACCTGAATCTGACACACAGTCACACAGTGAAGACCATGTCATATTTATAGACCTGTGGGTGTTTTGTTACCATTGGACCAACATGAGTACAGTGGGTTAAGTATGGACTCCAATTTCTACTTGAGATCTGTTTGCTACAATTGCTCTTGAGATGAACCACTGTGTACTCCAATTAAGGACTTATAAAAATTCCTGGTGCTGTACTTCAGGTGCACAGCAAAACCTAAAGCTGCTACTTTAAACCAAAGTCCCCCTTTTATTGTTACAAAATCATAATGCTGATAGTGTACTAGGATTTAAGTACCTAAAGTATATTCTGACCAATTTATATCTTCTGAGCTATAATTAGGATCCTCAGGGTTTGTGTGTGTACAAATATTGCAAATTATTTCTTTAAGCTGATAAAAGTTTTTAAAAAATACAAATAATCCTTTACTATAAAAGTTTTAAAAATCAAATATGGGTGAAGAATTAAAAAAGAAAAGAACAGGTCATCGAGCAGGCATTTGTCTGTGTCTCTCTCTGAACAGCTACTCATCGGAGCCAGTGTGTATTCAGCTGGGTCTGCTTCTTGATGCTGGTGTCCATTTTCAGCACTTCTCGGATGGCCATGGTGGCGTAAGTAGAAGGAGGAAGAGAGAAATCCATCTTCAGAGCCCGGTATTTGCCCTCTGCCAGGCAAGAAAGAAGTGCATGGTCAAAACTGTTGTGGCTGCAGGCTGACCAGAGATCCCAAGACTCCCCCCAAAGCTACACCCTTTCCTTAGGATTCTTCTCCCCAACGGTCCTCAGAGAATAACGGAAATGAGAGCACAGGAGGGTACGAACGAGTTGGGTGGATGCGGTAACTTTACTCAGGATAACAGGGCAGGCAGGGCTGGCAAGACGGCTCATCAAGTCAAAGTACCCGTCACTAAGCCTGATGACTTGAATATGATCCCTAGGACCCATATAGTGTTGTCCTCCAATCTATACATGTGTGCCATGTGTACAGACATACACAGACAGGAAGACAGACAGATAGACAGACACACATCTTGCTGATTTACCAGTAGCAAAAACTGGTGGTGGTTTTCCTTCTAGGTTGTCCACATCCGTGTTGAAAAGTGGAATTTTAGGATCATCATATGCAATGACTTCCCTTCAAAATAATAAAGATGAGCATGAATGTGAGCACTCACAAACGCCACAAAGCTCTCTATCCCCCTTTGTAGAGCCAGAAAAACATACAGGTTGACTAGTAGGTGTCCCCCGGAACAGAACAGGCCAGATTCTATGCATGACTGCCTTTCTATTACTTCATAACAGATGACAAATGCTATCGGGTGATGGAATGACTTGGAAGGTTTCCCTAGCATGGTGGCTTTACTTCGTACAGGTGAACTGGAAGTAACCATGACATTAACATATCCTCCACAGTGAGCACCACTGACATCACCTTTATTTTTTTTTTTTTGTTTTTTTTTTTTTTTTTTCTGTGGTTTTGGAGCCTGTCCTGGAACTAGCTCTTGTAGACCAGGCTGGTCTCGAACTCACAGAGATCCGCCTGCCTCTGCCTCCCGAGTGCTGGGATTAAAGGCGTGCGCCACCACCGCCCGGCCTTTATTTTTATTTTTTAATTCTCCACCCCACCCCCACCATCACCTTCTTATGAGAGGAACTGCTTTCCAGAGTGTGGAAGGTAAAATCCAACTTTGCCAACTCCGTGCCCATTGTCAGGAAAGAAAAGAGAAAGAAAGAGAGAGAGAAGAAGAAGAAGAAGAAGAAGAAGAAGAAGAAGAAGAAGAGAGGAAGAATAAGGAGGAGGAGGAGAAGGAGAGGAGCAAGAGGAAAAAGAGGAGGAGGAAAAAAAATTTCCTGGCAATGGGCAACTAGTTCAGGATTTCATTTTAAAGCTTCATAGAAAAGCTTCAGCAAATAGTAAAAATATCAACAGTATCTTTAATATATATATATATATATATATATAATTCTAATTTTATTTTGTATGTATGAGTATTTTGCCTGAAAGTGTATCTGTGCACTATGTGTGAATGCCAGAAGAGGGTGTGGATCCCATGGAACTGGAGTTGCAGACAGAACTGCCGTGTTGATGCTGGGAATTGAACCCTGGTCCTCCAGAGGAACAGTCAGTGTTCTTAACTGTTTAACCACCTTTCTAACTCCAGGAACAAATGGAAGTTTTACAGATAAAGGTAAGAAAGATCATTTTCTGTATATCAGTAAGTCAGGGTTACCAACAAAATGTAAAAGAAGAAACTTTTACTATATGACTTCGGTCAACACTAATTTCTTGGTCACTTGAAAAATACCAACTGGTGGCAGTAGTAACAGCACTAATCAGGACAGTCAACAGCTACGGAGCACATACACACAAAGCAAAAACCCGTCGTTCTATAAAATGTCCCAGTTCTGTACTCACCAGCTGACATTCTGAGGCCGAATAATGATCTTTCGATAGGCACCTGATAAAGAGTAATCTCGAATTGTGTGTCTCATGTTGTCAATATCAAGATTGTCAGCAGTGAGCATTTCCCTGTAGGCTTCACTAACTGGTACAAAACACAAACAGTTAACTGGAATGCAGTCTGTCAGCAGGTTAGCTTGAACTATAGTAGAACTGGCATAATATGTGGTAAGTCCCGTCAGACTGTCCTAATAAAGTTAGTTAACTCTAGTTTGTAACCCATAGGGAATAAAACTTAGTCTAGAAGATGCCTCCAGCTTTAGTGTAGTCATCCATGACTTTATTTCTGTAATCAGCTATAGGGCTTGTGGTATAAAGTTCCCAAACTAACTCCCAAAGGTCACTCTACATGGAGTTTCTAAACACAATTTATACAGTGACTCTAAATGTTCAAAAACATAAGACCCTAGAAGCCATCTAGGCCATGACTCTCTAATGTTCTCCCACGTGACATCGTAGGAGACTTGTGTGGGGACTATTACACAAGCCACAACATGAGAAAGTTCCTCCTATTGCAAACTGGTTCTGTTTTCTTATGGGCTCTATTGACTTCTTGGAAACATGGTAGATTAGCTGGCCTCTACATACATCCATAAGCACTGGAGCCATAGGTTGTTGTTTCATTTGACTTTGGTCCTTTCAACTGTCTCTCCTCTAACGTTTTCGGTTATCTGCCCCAGGTTACAGGACTCAACAGTAACTCCAGATACTTTATTTTTGTTGTTGTTGCTTTTCTATTTATTTGAGAGAGTGTTTCCCTGTGCAGTTGTAGCTGTCCTGGAATGAGCTCTGTAGGCCAGCCTGACCTCAAACTTAGAAAATCACCTGCCCTTGCCTCCTGAGTGTTGGGACTAAAGCCATGGGCCACCACACCCAACTCAGATACTTTTTAATTCATTTTTTTCATTTTATTAATTGTGTGTGTGTGTGTGTGTGTGTGTGTGTGTGTATGAGAGTGAGCACAAGCACGCTGTGTGTGGGCGCGTGTGTGGAAGACAGGGCACACATATGGAGGTTAGAGGACAACACTTGTGTTGGTCCTTTCCTTGACTTCACATGTGTTCTAGCAATACAATGTCACACGGCAAGTGCCTTTACCCATCTTGCTGGCCCTTAACATTTTTCTTTCTTGGAGACAAGGCCTCACTATGTACCCATGGTTGGCCTCAAAGTCATAGTGATTACCCTGCCTCTACCTCCTGAGTCACCACGCACAGGATTCATGGCCTTTAATTTTTTTATAAGCTACCATCAAGCTAATTTTCTTTTCATGATTAAACAAAATCAGTTTTATTTATGGAAATGTATGTATGTTTGTGTGTAAATATATGTATATGTGCATGTGGGTATCTAGGGAGGTCAAAAGGTGGTCCTGGAAACCCTTGGGGCTTAAGTTTCAGGCTCATGTGTGCCACCTGGGTGCTGGGAACTGAATTCAGGTTGTCTGAAAGAGTAACAACCTTTCTTGACCACAGGACCATCTCTCTAGAATGTTGCTATGTAGCTCAGGAGCCTTTTCCCGATTACTAACATTAACTTCATCTTACATTATTACAAATATAAGACGACTTAGGAACACAGTCACCTCATTTCTTTATTCAAACTAGCCATTACAAATGCTTGAAATACAGGGACAAGGAAAGAAGACAGTCTCACCACACTCCTGAGAACTTACAGTACTAGACGTGCCCATGTTATCAAAGGTCCAAATGCTTAACTCTTCCTAGTGTCCCTTCTATCTCGTCCATGGCACTGTCAAATGTTCTGCTAAATTTATTTTTACTGGAACCAGCCAAGTTCCAGATTCTGAGAGGAATAAGAGAGAGGGGGGAACATTCTTGGCCTTTTTTTGTGATGGCTATCAGCTTGACGTGGTGTACAAATCAGTTCTCCTTAACTTGATACAAACTAGGGTCACCTGGGAGAAGGGAAGCTCAACTAACTAAGGAACTGCTTCTTCAGACTGGCCTGTGGCGTCTCTGTGGCACATATTCCTGATTTCTGGTTGCTGTAGGAGGGTCTAGCCCAGGGCGCGCGGTGCTCTCCTTGGACAGGGTGTCCTGGATTGTCCTAAGGAGGCAGCAAGCCAGTAAGCAGCTCTCCTCCAGTTCCTTTATCTCCTCCTGCTTCAGTTCCTGCCCTGACTTTTCTCAGCGATTGAGTGTGATTGGGCTGTGTGAACCAAAGATATCTTTTCCTCCCTAGGTTGCTTCTGATCAGGGTGCTTTATCACAGGAACAGAAACTAGGACACTCGGGCAGCAAACCAGTAAACATTAGTTATTCTCACGTTTCTGCTGAGCCTGTCCCACTGCTACTGATGGGGAAACCCAGGGGATCTGCTCTTGATCAGACCAACTAAGGGGTCCACCACAGCCGTGTCAGTGACGGTGGTTCTGGAAGAGACTGGTGAGTGAGCCAGTGTGGAAGATTCACTCTTAATGTGGACATGCCCTGAACAGACCAAAAGGCAAAGACCTGGAACACTACCTTTCTCCTGCTCCTGGACTTTATGAGCCTAGGTTCTTGTACTACTAGCCCAGACTGATAGTTAGAACAATGCCTTCTCTGGCTCTCTAGGTTCTTGTACCGCTAGCCTAGACTGACAGTTAGGACAATGCCTTCTCTGGCTCTCTAGGTTCTTGTACTACTAGCCCCAGACGGACAGTCAGGACAATGCCTTCTCTGTCTCTCTAGCAGGCAGATGCCTGGGACTTTCCAGAAGCTATCATCAAGTGAGCCAGGGCCTCATAAATCCCTTTCTTAGCTCTATGCTATCTGTTCCAGAAGGATCCTGACTAAAACAAGGGTTCCCATGTTTCTTTTTCTTAAAAGCACGAGGACAATTTTTTCAGAGTTTAAAAGAAAAATTCTAAAGAAGGCAAGCTGTAGATCTCAGTAGCTGTCCAGGAGGGAAATGGAGAAGAATACAGTAAGCATGCCATGAGTCAGGCATGGAGGTCAGCCACACGGCAAAAACAAGTGAGGTGGGGTGCTCAGAGAAAGTGCAAAGAAATCCAAACTACCAAAAAAGTACACTTGTGGTCTGGCCTGCATTTAAAAAAAAGGGGGGGGGAGTTACACCTCAGAAAGAGGCAGAACCAACAGACCCTCATGGCAGCTATGTGGCAACCGATAGCTTTAGCATCTTTCTTTCTTCTTCTTCACCTTTGACACGGATCATTTTTTATTGGTGAGAATGTTAATATCTACCATTATAGGAATTTTTCCATTATTTTTAATTAATTAAATTTACATACCCACCACAGTTTCCCTTCTTTCCTCTCCTGTTCCCTCCCCTTTCCTTCCCTACCTATTCCTGCTCCGTCTCCATTCAGAAGGGGTAAGACCTCTCAGGGGATCTGAGGCAGGACCGATCTCCTTCCCCTTGCATCATGGCTGAACAAGGCATCCCACCATAGGGAATAGGTTCCAAAGAGCCAGTTCATGCCTCAGAGACAGGTACTGGTCCCATTGCTAGTGACCCCACAGAAGACCAAGCTTCACAACTGTCACCCACACGCAGAGGGCCTAGGCTGGTCCCATGCCGGCTCCCTAGCCGTTCATCCAGAGACTGTGAGCTCCCAAAAGCTCAGATCAGCTGTCTCTGTGGGTTTCTCCATCACATCTGGACCCCTTGCTCATATAATCCCTCCTCCCTCTCGTCAACTGGACTCCTAGAGCTTGGTCCAGGGCTTGGCTGTGGATCTGTGCATCTGATTCCCTCAGTTACTGGATGAAGGCTCTATGATAACAATTAGGGTAGACATAAATCAATTCAGGCACCCTTTCCACTACTGCTAGAAGTCTTAGCTGGGGCATCCTTGTGGATTTCTGCGAGTTTTCCTGGCATGAGTTTTTTCCTTAACCCCGTAATGGTCCGCTAACAGCTTTAGCATCTTGAGCCCTCTCCTTGGTTGCTGCCAAGAGAAACAGACTATGCTCTTCCCTGCCCACCTTCCTTATTCTCTCTTATACCAGTCCACACTCCCTTCTCTTCAATGAAGTCCTCCCCTTTACCACCAATGACATCCACAAATCTAACAAAAATAGCCGGGCGGTGGTGGTGCACGCCTTTAATCCTAGCACTCGGGAGGCAGAGGCAGGCGGATCTCTGTGAGTTCGAGACCAGCCTGGTCTACAGAGCTAGTTCCAGGACAGGCTCCAAAGCCACAGAGAAACCCTGTCTCGAAAAACCAAAAAAAAAAAAAAAAAAATCTAACAAAAATAATGACAAAAAGTCTGGAGAATAGGAAGTAATGGCAGAGGATTCTAACTTTCATTTCCTTTTCTCAGATTGGCATCCAACTTATAGGCTGAAGCAGTCCTCCAGCCTCAGCACTTGGGATCACAGGGGTAGCTTTTAATTTATTCTCCTGAATACATTCCTTTCCAGGACCATAAAATTATATATATTATACATATATATATGTGTGTGTAATGTGTATATTATGTGTATATACATAGTATATATATAACTAAAGAAATTTACACACACATACACACACACTTTTATATAGAGCTTTCTATATAAGAGCCCTTGGTGGTCTGGAACTAGCTTTGTAGGCCAGGCTACCCTTGAACTCACAGAGATCTACCAGCCTCTGCTGGGATTAGCCATTACATGTGCTATAAAGAAAGTTTTAAGACTATAATTCAAATATTGATTTTTCCCTTGCTTTACTCTTGGTTACTGATAACTTAATCACATAACACTTGTTTTAAATATTTGGCTCAAACATGGAACTTACTTTTATGTTTGGGGTAGATAACATCAAAACCAGGCAGGGGCATCACCACATCATGGATGGAGTAGTTATTAACATCATCTTCCTCAATATAGGTGGCTGTGGCTGCAAATCCACAAGCAAATAGCAGGTTAAGAAAAAGCATTTTCATGAACTCACGATCCTAAAATTATATATATCTCAGTGAGCTGAAAGCACAAGGTGTCCAGGTGCAGAGGCCCAGGAAGCTTAGAATCCCTCCTTTTTTAATCAGCTGGAATCCTGAGCAAGGCGCTAAATCTTGTAAAAATCAGAATACTTCCCAGTAGCGCTACAACAGAGCAACACAGGGAAAGCGACTAGTGTTAAGACCAAAACACAGTTAATGTTTGATAGCGGACAGGATATTAGCATTTCCTTTAAAAATTATTTTATAATCTTGTGTGTAAGGATGTCTTGCCTGCATGTATGTTTGTGCATCATGTGTGGTAAGTGTCCCCGGTGGCCAGGAGAGGGCACTGTATCCCTGAAATGCAGTTACAGACAGCTGTGAGCTACCATGTGTGCTGGGAATCAACCTGGCTCCTCTGGAAGAACAGTCTGTGCTCTTTACAGCCGACTCAACGCTCTAGACCCATATCAACATTTATGTTAATGTTTCAGATCATTCTGTTACATACTTAGTAAAGAAACTGCCCGATGACATGATGAGATGCTGTGACACATCCACAAATATATAAATATATATTAAACATACAAATATACGTATTTTGAAGACCCAGATTCATGCTTGTAAAGGGCTTTGGGCAATCGTAGCCCAAAGGTTATTCTGTTATACTGCCCAGACTTAGCTGTGTATTCAAAACACATACGTATTTTTTCACTGGTGATTAAAAACTATCTGCCTGACCTCATGTGACCTTCCAACTCCCACTTACTACACATTTCTTTCTTACCTAGTAGCCACGATGGATTTCAAAAACACTGCTATAAAGTATCTGAGTCCTAATCTGTCTGAATAACAAGAGTATATATGCCATACCTCCTTTGAGAACAAGGTCCCCTGGGACAGGTTTCAGCCCATAGTCCTCTATCCGTTTGCTCACCATGTTATTCCACACATAGCTCTGATAACTATGGATATACATTAAGCGATTGTTTCTTGGTATCTGCAGAGAAGGGAGAAATAGGCAAAACCAGAACAATCTTGAGCATTTAAAGTGTTGTTTCCCCAAATATTTTACTCATTTAATGGTAACCCCAACACAGGAACCTCAGACTGGGTCTGACTGTGGGGCTGGAAATACAGCCCAGTGAGGAAGCACTTCAGAGTGTCGTCCTGTGTTACACACAGATATGAACTATGCTTACCAATGTGGCACCTCGACTGAAAACATGCTAACAGGAAACCACTTAGCTACTTCCTGTTGAACTCCCTTCCTGAGGCAATCTAAAGCTCCTTTGCAGATGGTTATAATGGGGTCATATCGATGGCTCAGTAGGTAAAGGCACTTGCCTTGAACTGACCACCTGAATTTGATCTCTGGGGACAGACGTGCTATAAAGAGAGAATGAACTCTTGAAGGTTGTCCTGGCCTGTGTGCTCAAGTCCATGACCATGCTCTGCATAGGCACAGACACAAATTAAAGTTCTAAAAGACATGACTGTAGGAACCCCCCCCCCCCCCGCCCCTTTCAGTTTTTCATGACAGCGACAGGGTTTCTTTGTAGCTTGGAAGTTTGTTTGTCTTGGAACTTGCTCTGTAGATCAGGCTGCCCTCAGATTCACAGAGATCTACCTGCCTCTGCCTCCCAAATTCTGGGATTAAAGGCGTCTGCAACCATCGCCCGACTGAGTTCTAAAACTTTCAAATCCCATTCAATTACATTAAATTCAATTAGCAATTATACTTTCCATAGACACTTTCTTGTGCCAATGATAATAAACACGACCAACATCCCCACCTCTACCAGCTCATCACCTTTCAGGGTCAGAATGAGGTACACTCAAATAAATTTCTTTGAAGACCACTAAAGGATTCTTGATGCCCTTTCAAGTTTTTTAAAGATTATGTTTAAAAAGCATTAACCGCCTCGAGTCATTGCCTGACTTCACAAATTGCACTCACTATGCCAAATGCAGAGACTATATTCTTCATTCCATATTTTGAAAGTCCTCGAAGCAGCTGCCCTTCCACACACCTTTTGACAGGTAGCTTTTTGAGGGCAGAGGCTGGATCTTTGGTCTTGGCCCATTCTTCTCTGCATTTCACCAAGTACCCCTTTTCAGCTATGGGAGAAGAGAAGCTACGATCAAACTTGGCCAACAGAAGTGTACATCACTTCACATGCCTCATATGGAGCACAGAACTGGGGAAATGCATGTGCATTGAAGCTCACAGCTGCCCAAAAGCAAGACCATGGGCCCCATACATGAACAGCAAGAGTTCATATCACCTCAGCTAAGGAGGTTTTCCCTTCTCTTTGCCCCTGTACTGCTTGCTTTAAAATTAAAAACAGATTTTTTTTTAGCTTGAAAATAAATAGTTACCTAAAATGAGTATTAATATTTTGACATTTTATAAAGTATCAGTGAAATCCCTTTTTGGAATTCCAGTATAGTTTTAGAGATATTTCCTGGAAAAATTTTAGTCATTATACTATGCTTTAACAAAATAGCCATATATATATACACATTATCTATAAACTCAGAGAATTTGTAGTGACTGAAGAGAAATGAACATACATTTAAACATGCATTAATAAATCAGATAAATAAAGAGCTAGAACCAGGAGATAGTTTTTAAAATTTCAAAATCATGTGTAAAATTGTGAAAATGAAATGGCATTTAAAAATTAGAAAAAAAAACCCACTAAGAACTTTAAAATAACAACCTTCAGTTACTTTTACTTAAAGTAATTCCATGAGTATCTAGCTATACATTCTATGCACTTTATTTCAACACAAATCTTTTTCTCACCTCCAGAACGGGGTTTCAGTATTAAATCCATGACTTCTGTCCAGGCATTCTGTAGAATAGCTCTAGAATTAAACAGGATTTACTGGCTTATCTTTGCATAAGATAAGCTTTAAATGCTCAATTGTTAAGACGGTAACAAGAAACACTTATTAGCTCATTCAATTTAAAAGCATGTAGGAAAATGATGACACAGACTTTAGTGACCATCGTCTACCATAAAAGGCTTCTCTGGGGCTGGAAGGAGGGCTCACTTATCAAGAGTGCTTACTGCTCCTGCAGAGGGCTTGAGTTTGGTTCCCAGCACCCACATCCAGCAGCTCACAGCTGCCTGGACTCCAGTGGGTCTGCTGCCCTCCCTATATTCAGCACACACAAACCCACACAGGACAAACTCTGCAGAAGACCTGGATTCAGTATCTGAATGCCCAGTCATACACGGGACAACTATTTCAGCTCCTCCAAAGAGCAGGGAGCACCAAAAGAGGAGTGGGAAGAATGTAAAAGTAGGAGGCAGGGCTGAGGAGAGAGCTGACGTCTGAGCATGAAATGACCGTCGCACTCCTGAACACACAGCAGCTGTGACTGCTCACACATGGTCACAGAACGGAGTGGGGTCGTGCACATTCAGTGAGGAGTGGCCCATGCTTCTGTAAACAACTCTAATGAAGCTCAATGGGACACAGCTAGGATACACGTAGGTAAATGTGGAGAAAGCTGGGAAGGAGCAGGTGATTAGAGGAGGGAGGGAGGGAGGAAGAGGGCGTGTGTGGGGAGAATATGAATGAATAGGTACGAAAATAATGAAACCAACTGGAGTATGTAATTAATACATGCCAAGAAAAAACATTTAAAAAAGTTCCAGTTGTCCTTTTGCTATGGGGTAGAAGAGATTTTCATTTATTATCTTGATATATTCTGGATTCATCTTCTGTTTGACTGTATGCTGAGACTTGGCATTTCCCCTTAGGAAATCCTATGGTGATACTGTAAGTTCTATGAAGGCAGAAAACAGTCTGATGCTGTGAAAATAAATTGTTTGGAACTAAGTTGGGCACATTACACAACTTCTGTTTCTGGATAAATCTAACAGCATTTTACTAATCAATTATTTGTACTAATTTTCGCTGGGATACAAAACTATAGGGTCATATGGCTGGGCTTCTGCTTTACCTAAAAATGCAAAGATTGATACAACCCTTCCTTAAATTATCTGTGCTACAACAATCAGCATCTGTAGTGTGCTTATCTGTATTTTCCTTTTCAGATTTTCCTTCCTCAGTGCTGGTGATCTATCTGGTCTAGGGCTTCGTGTGTGGTAGGCAAGCACTCTATTAGCTGAGCTGTGGGAACCCAAAAATGTGAGCCTGTTCCACCTTGTGTGAAGATCAGAGAATTTGAGCTTATTTTTGCTCTTTCAAAGTTTTTTTTCTTCTTTTGGTGGTTTTTTGAAACAGGGTTTCTTTGTAGCTTTGGAGCCTGTCCAAGCCTGTCCTGGAACTAGCTTTAGTAGACCAGGCTGTCCTCAAACACACAGAGATTCACTTGCCTCTGCCTCCCGAGTGCTGGGATGAAAGGCTGGCTGGGCTCAAAGTTGTTGATAACAGGTAGGCTACAAGACAAGCTATCCTGACCTAGGGTGTGGTTACTTGGTGTTTTGAACCTTAAGATGGTCCATAAAGACAGAGCTGGTCCACCCTGACCAAACATCAGAGAAGTCCAGAATATTCTGCTCCTTCTTTTGAAATAGGAGGTTTGACTTAGGGAGTGGCTGATTGCAGGATACTTGGTCTAGGTTGTGCTCACTGTCCCAAACATCAAATACTTTTCTCAGGAAATAATGGCTTGAAGTCTCAAGTATTGAAGCAAGTAACTGTACTGGTTGTCCTTTGTGTTCTGTTAGAGCAGTCTTTTGTATTGGGGTATAAAAGTGTATGGAAGATAAATGTGGGGGAAAATTTAGCATTCAGTATTTGCCGAATTGTCACTATCCTGTGTCTCTGTTTCTTCTGTACCTCTGGTCTTTCTATCTAACATTTCTAAACCTCACGCCCCTAACCTGGAACATATAAGTCACCCAAAAAGGTGGCATATGACTCTGAGCCACATTCTAGTCGTAAACTTTCCTCTTGCTGCTCTTGTTCTGAATTAGCAGATAGATCATTCTATGCTGCCCAGGCTGGTCTGGCCTTTCACAGTCCTAATCGGCTGCCCAGGTAGGTGTCCTGGACTCCACTGTGCCTGTCTGGCCTTAATTTAGAGAGATTTCTATTTATTAATGACTTAGCACATTTTAAGCCTAGAAACAGGTGCTGCATAAACACCATCTGTATTCCCAGCCTTCCATGGAGTTGGCATTATTTCTACTTCACAGGGGAGCAGTCTGAGGCTCAGAACCCAGTCCTCACTTTACAACACTGCCCGAGAGGGAAAGGAGCTGCTGCACAGCAGACCAATCTCTGGGCTCTTGTAAAATCATATAAGCAGATACAACTTGATACTGAAAAACTGGACAAGATGCTGAAACAGAATGAAGAACAAATGTTCTCAGAGAGCCTTCAGTTTGTAGCCCGTATCACTCTAAATCCTGTATGAATAGTTACTTTACGTAGCAGTCTCTGCTGGACAGCAGGATTCTCACAGTATGTTTGTGAAACCAAGTGGTATTTATTGATGAGATTTTTACTCTAATTTACTCTGGAGAGCATGCCTTAGGCTTGTGTTACCCGGCTTTTTACACTTGGCCTCTTACCTGCTGAATAGTAAAAAAGATCCCAGGTGTGGTGGCACACACCTTTATTCTTGGCACTCAGGAGGCAGAGGCAGGTTGATCTCTGAGTTTGAGGTCAGCCTGGTATACAGAGTTGTAAGGGTCTGTCCTGTCTGTTTAAGAGAAAAGCCAGGCCCACTCACCCCTCTACGCCCACCCCAGTCTGCTGAGGCAAGATCTTCTGCATCCAGGCTGAGTTCCTTCCTTTCTGTTTCTCTCCAAAAGAGGTAGCTGCTACTGTGGCTCCTCTCCTCCACCCAATTTCTCTCTCTCCCTCTCTCTCTCTCTCTCTCTCTCTCTCTCTCCATCTCTCCCCTCCCCCATTCTCCCTTCATAATCCACTAAATAAATATCCAACCTCACTCTGCATGGCATGTCTATCTGTCTGTCTCTCATCCTCTCGTGGGACTGGCTGCCCAGCTGAGGTCTCTCACCTGCCGCGTGGCTCCCTGCCTGGGATCTGTTGCCCCTAGGGGCACAGTGCCATTTTACTTTTACCATTACACAGAGTGAGTTCTAGGACAGACAGGATTACACAGAGAAACCCTGTTTCAAAAAACAAAACAAAAAACACCAAAAAGAAAAACAAACTAAAGTAAAAGAGACCCCTTGAAAGGGCGGTGAAGAGCGGTAGGAAAAACTTACTATTTAGGTTACATCTTCAACTGTGCACATGTATGTGCTATATATGTGCCTCTAGAAGCCAGACACCCTCCTCACTAGCTGATAGGCTAGTCTTGTTGGCTAGAGAGAGTAAGGGATCTGCTTGTCTCCACCTTCCCAACACTGGGGTTATAGATGTGTCCTACCACGCTCAGCTTTTAAGTAGCAGTGGGATCTGAACCTAGGACCTTATGCTTGTGTAGCAAGCAATTTATTGAGCTGTCTCTCCAGACCTCTTTTTCTTTTTTAGAAAACATACTGTTGCCAGGCGGTGGTGGCGCACGCCTTTAATCCCAGCACTCGGGAGGCAGAGGCAGGCGGATCTCTGTGAGTTTGAGACCAGCCTGGTCTACAAGAGCTAGTTCCAGGACAGGCTCCAAAACCACAGAGAAACCCTGTCTCGAAAAAAACCAAAAAATAAAAAAAAAAAATACTGTTGTATGCATTAACTGAAATAAAATAAATATTACAAAGAACTTATGGATCAGTAGTTCGTTTGTTCTAAACATGACAGAATCCTGAAATAATCAATACACCATTAACAAAAATTTTACTTCTCTGTTATGTGAGAATAAATAAAAATATCCTTTAGATAGAAATTACAAAATTAAATAGAAACTTTTTGACCAACGAAAACTTTTTGAGTCTTCTTTTAGATAAAAAAAGAACTCAAAAGTCAGAGGCAGTTCACTCTCTGTAAGCTCAAGTCCAGCCTAGTCTACACAGTGAGTTCTAGAACAGCCAGAGCTACATAGTGAGACAATGTCTCAAAAAACCAAGACAACAAAACTCCAAAAAAAAAAAAAAAAAAAAAAGCTAAAAGTTAGAAATCAATTACATACCTTCCAACTTGGTACGTAGGGACAGCTGTGGTCCCAAACCTTTGCATGCCATAGTAGTTAATGAAGCCGGTCTCCTTCAGAGATTGCATGGCTTGCTGTACTTGTTCTTCAGTTCCTGTTATATTCCTGCAAGGTCCCAAATTGACCAGAGGAAAAAATGGTCAGTAATCTCATTTTCTGATGCATACCATAACAGTGGCTTTTTTATCTCACCTCTGCAACCTTTTCTAACCTTCTGAGGACTTTGCTGGTTTATTATTTTAATCAAGTTTTTTTTTTTTTTTTTAAAGACAGGATCTCTCTGTCCTGGAACTTGTGTTGTAGATCAGACTGGCCTTGAACTCACTAAGACTCCCCTGCCTCTGTCCTTTCACCCTCAGTGCTGGGATAAATGACATGAACCACCAATGCCCATCTCATTTTAATCAGTTTTAAGTACAAATTATTAAAAGATGAATGAAGCACACGTGCAATGTGGTGCAGATTTAACTACGTAGTTACCAAAATTGGAGGGGCTGGAGAGATGGCTCAGAGGTTAAGAGCATTGCCTGCTCTTCCAAAGGTCCTGAGTTCAATTCCCAGCAACCACATACCACATGGTGGTTCACAACCATCTGTAATGGGGTCTGGTGCTCTCTGCTGGCCTGCAGGCGTACACACAGACAGAATATTGTATACATAATAAATAAATATTAAAAAAAGGGGGGGCTGGAGAGATGGCTCAGAGGTTAAGAGCACTGGCTGCTCTTCCAGAGGTCCTGAGTTCAATTCCCAGCAACCACATGGTGGCTCACAACCATCTGTACTGAGATCTGGTGCCGTCCTCTGGCGTGCGGGCATACATTGAGGCAGAATGTTATATACATAGTTACCAAAATTGTTCACTGCTCACAAATGAAATTTATTTTGCAAGTCCTTCTATATAGGCCCTGGCCAGCCTGCAAACCACAGAGACCAAACCAGATGGACCTTGAAAGAGTCGCGTGATCCCCTGCCTTTGCCTACTGAGATTACAGGCATTTACAACTATGCCTGCTCCCAAACTGAAACTTATACCAACAAATAATTCTCTGTTAAAGTAACCTAATCTTTCTATGAATATGCCCATTCTAGGCACCTCAAACGGATTAATTCACAGGCTCCTTATCTTTCAAAACTGGATCTGAAGAACAGTGTTTCTGATGGCTGTAAGAATCTCTGGAGGGAGGGACAAAGACCATTTATCAGGAGAAACACTATACAGTATTTGTTCCTCACTTCTACAGTCCTTGTTCTCCCAGCCAGCCCTCTCTCTGTACCAGCGATCCTGTAACCTATCAACACACACAGGAACAGACCACGGAGACCCAGCCAGCCAGGTCTGCACTCCTACCTGCGTACCTTACCTGAGAACAACAGTGAAGTGATTTCCTTGAAGCTCTCCCAATTTCAGAGGGGTTTTCTGATAGCTGAAATTCCCTAGCTTAAAGTTCATCAAGCATTTATTCAGATGGGCGAGTCTTTGTGCACTTATCCTTTACAGAAAAAAGGAGTAGAGAAAGGATCATGAGATCCTGCAGAAGGCAAGGGCACACGCAGAAGGCATTAGGTGCACTTTTCCTTCCCCCTTGGATTTGTCTTATGGGTACCAGTACTATAATGAAGAGACTTTAACACCAATGGGAACACAGAAGGAAGAGATGTAGAGGATTCTACTTTCTGTGGGCAGGAGGTAACAAAGGGAACGGTAGCAAACAGCAATCCCACAGAAAGGTAAAGAGTGGGTTCTAACATTTAAAAAAGGTTTAGTCATAATTGGTACAGTAAGAAAAAATATTGTAAACCTATAACCAAAAGACAACCTTGGAAAACACAAAAACACCGAGAAGAAGGAAAATCCATTGGTTCATCCCTTGAAAAAGCATTAGATTTTTGCATTTCCTTATCCTTTCAGAACATATTGAAGATGTATATACCTACAATCATACAAACCTGTATCCTCCTATCATTTTACAGAAGTGTTCCCATGCTGTTAAATTGTTTCATTAGAAAGTCTTTATCTTCCTCAACAGAAAATCTACACAGAACAGCAAATACCACACTGAAAAGTCTTTGTTCTTTCTTTATCTCTACAACTCTCCTGACTTGCAGCACTTTCTTTTAAATATTTTTAATTTTTCATTTTGTATTTATTTATTTTTATTTATTATTTTTCGAGACAGGGTTTCTCTGTAGCTTTGGAGCCTACCATGGAACTTGCTCTGTAGACCAGGCTGGTCTCAAACGCACAGAGATCCACCTTTCTCTGCCCCCTAAGTGCTGGGATTAAAGGCGTGCGTCACTATCGCCTGGCTTATTTAGTTTACTTTAATTATGTGTGCGTTTGTCTGTGTAAATAAGTGCAGGTACTCCTGGAGGCAAGAGTCACCGGATCCCCTGGAGTCAGAGTTCCAGGAGGTCATAAATCACCCAAAGCTCAGGTCCTCTGCAAGAACAGCACACACTCTTTACTGCTGAACAAATTCTCTTGCCTCCTGGCCTGGAAAAGTTTTGAAATAAGATTAAGACAGTTATAAACTGCCATGTGGGTGCTGGGAATTGAACCATGGTCCTTTGGAAGAGCAGCCAGTGCTCTTAACCACTGAACTTCCTCTCCAATCCAGTACGCGCTCATAAATAAAGCTTGCCTGAAGATCAGAATGAAAAGCAACTACATTGGTCAGCCATACATGCCAGGCAGTGGTGGCACACACCTTTAACCACAGCAGTTATGCTAGTCAGTCATACAGGCCAGGTGGTGGTGGTGCATGCCTCTAATCCCAGCCCAAGAGAGGAATATAAGATGGGAAGAGACAGGTCTTACTCTCAGTCTCATGAGGATTCATGGAGGCAGGATCACTTATTTTGATCAAAGGAAGCCACTTTGCTTTTCTGATCTTCAGCTTGAACTTCAATATCTGACTCTGGGTTTTTTATTATTCATGCTATACTTGCTGTTCTTACGGAGGACTAGGGTTTGATTCCTAGTACCCACTGGTGGTTTATGACCATCTGCTCTCTTATGACAGCCACAGGCACCAAGCCTGCATATGGTGCACATGTACGCAAAATATTCATACATAAAATAAGATGAATCTAAAAACAATAAAACAAAGCACACACACAGACACACAAAATATCCAAATCCTTTAAGGGCTATAAAGAGGCCATCTTTGGCTATATAGCCAGCCAGTCCTAGTTAGCCAAGGTTACATAGTGAGACCCTGCAGAGCTGGAGAGACAGTTCAGATTAAAAGCACCTGCAGCTTTTCCAGAGATCCCGAGTTCAATTCCCAGCACCATTTATAATGAGATCTGGTGTCCTCTTCTGGCCTGCAGGTATATTTGCAGAACATTCTTACATAAAATATAAATTAAATAAAAATATAGTGAGACTACCTAAAGATAACCAACCAACACATCAAACAAACAAAAAACAAAACAAAACAACAACAACAAAAAAACAACTTTTCAAAGTTCAAAGTATAATATAAAGTTCAATTTCCAGCAACCACATGGTGGCTCACAACCATCTATAAGACCTGGTGCCTACTTCTGGCTTGCAGGCATACATGCAGACAGAACACTGTACCATACAGCACATCACAGTGCCTAAGAATATGGTTTTAATTTTTCCTATGTCCTTGTTTCCTTTAAAAAGACAGTTACTTTGTCATGTAACAGAGGCAAGGGGTTGAGTTTGGCCTGAGTCTCCCAGTGGCTTCCAGTATATTCATGTTTTGTGTACATACAGTATATGTATGTGTGTGTCTATTTGTATATTTATGTCTATGAATATGGGACTGGAGGAGGTCTGGGTGTGGACCTCAGCAACTGAGTTCTACCCCAAAGTTTCAAGTCATCAAACTGTTCCATAGGCCTCTCAAGTTCTAACACACGGGGGAAAGTAATGGTGCCCTCTTGCTCTACACACACACACACACACACACACACACACACGCACCCCTGCATATACACAAAGTGAAGCTACGCAAATTAGAATTCATGTATATAGGGCAGAGACATGGCTCAGCATTTAAGAGTACCCACACTGTGCTGCTAACAAGGAGCTGCACCTCTAGCTCTAGGGGATCTGATGGCTTCTTCTGGCCTCTGAAGGTGCCCCACAAAGAGTGCACACACGATTAAAAATAAAACTTTCTCCTCATGCTAGAGAGATGGCTCAATGGTTAAGAACTGTTTGGCACTCTTAACCATTGCTGAGGGCCAGAGGACTCAAATTTGATCCTCAGCACCCTCATCATGGCTCACAACCACCCCTAACTTCCATTGCAAAAGATCTGACCACCTCTTCTGACTTCCGAGGGCACTCACTATATACAGTGCACACACACAAAAGCTGCAAAAACATTCATACACATAAAAATAAAACGCAGCTTAAAAAATCACCTATATAATATCTGAGCTCCTGGAATTCTTTTTATTTCAGTGTTGGGAATTGAGTTCATGGCTTCATACATGCCAGGCAGGCATACCCCCTTAAGCTCTTCGGGAATTTTTAAGCAAAAATACCCCAATACTCTCTGAAGACAATCAACCCCTTGATGGACATCAGCCTGTTTATTTCCTCATCTGAAATGTAGGGAAGCAGACTACCCAAGCTTTTCATTGCTTAACCTCCTCCTGCACTTTTGGTCAGTGCTAGGTACTAACCCCAGAGCCTCACACCTCCAGCCTTGTTAAGTTAAAAAAAAAAAAAAAAGTAATAGAAAAGGTAGGAAGATAGCCACCAGAGTCAGGAAATGGAGAGAACCTGTACATTCAGGTCCCTTACTCCCTGTGCATCCCGAGGACCTCACATAAACCAACCTCAAGTAGGGGAGAGGTGTGTTCCAGTTGCTAAGTCAGTGGCAGGAAAAAAAGGGCACCAGGCTCTTGAATTGAGATGTAGAGGGAAAATGTTGAAAGTCAAAGGCATGAGTTAGTCCAGAAACTGTACCACAAATAATTCAAAACAGCACTGGGTTAGCATAAGAAGTGAGGATGAGTCAAAGGAGTTCTTTAGTCAGGAGACAATGCTAGAGAAAGTGACAATATTTCAGAGACAGGAGCAAAATAAATAGATAAAATAAAAATAAGCAAAAGACAGGAGCAACGGGCTGGAGAGATGGCTCAGTGGTTAAGAGCATTGCCTGCTCTTCCAAAGGTCCTGAGTTCAATTTCCAACAACCACATGGTGGCTCACAACCATCTGTAATGAGGTCTGGTGCCCTCTTCTGGCCTGCAGGCATACACACAGACAGAATATTGTATACATAATAAATAAATAAATAAATAAATAAATAAATAAATAAATAAATATTAAAAAAAAAAAAAAGACAGGAGCAAAAAAGAATCAAGCTCCTGGCTGTCCTGGCAACCCTTGGAGACAGCTTCTAGCCAATGCCAGGAAAGTGTCTCTCCCCCCCCCATCTCTGTCTCTCTGTCCCTCATCACAGTGTCTCACTATGTAGCCCTGCTGGTCTGGTACTTACTATGTAGATCAGGTTGGTCTCAGACATCTGCTTTTCTCTGCCTCTCAAGTGTGCGTGCATGTATGTGTGTTGGGGGAGAGGGGAAGGAATAAAGGTGAGTGCCAAGCCTTGTTCTTCTTTAAAAACATAAAATTCACCATTTTGCAGGGGGGGGGGAGGACTAGAGAGATGGATCAGTGGTTAAGAGCACTGGTTGCGTCTTCCAGAAGACTTGGGTTCAATCCCCAGCACCCACATGGCAGTTTACAACTGTCTATAACTCCTGTTTCAAGGGATTCAACACCCTCAGTCAGGCAATCCAACATACATGACAGAAGAATACATAAAAATCACTTTTTTTCATAAAAAGAGAAAAAAATCACCATTTTATTTGTTTTCAGGGTTTTTAGTGTATACTCACAATGTGTGCAGTGCATCTACATCACCACCCTCATCCACTCAGCCCTGACTCCATGTCCTCTGGCCTTCCCTGCAGCCACTGTAGTTGTTAATGTACTTTTTGCCTACAAATTTTCCCATGTTGAACATTTCATGTGAACAGAAATCAAATAGCGATTTTTTAATGGCCAACTACTTAGTGTAATTTTCTTCTTCCCTTTCTCCATCTTTTAAAAAAAATATTTGTTTGTTTGTTTGTTTTTTGGTTTTTCAAGACAGGGTAAAAAAATATTTATTATGTATACAATATATTCTTTCTGCATTATGCCTGCAGGCCAGAAGAGGGCACCAGACCTCATTACAGATGGTTGTGAACCACCATGTGGTTGCTGGGAATTGAACTCAGGACCTTTGGAAGAGCAGGCAATGCTCTTAACCTCTGAGCCATTTCTCCAGCCCTCCCTTCATTTTTTAAATGTCAGGGTCCCCCTGTATACAGGCTGGCTCCAAACTTGCTATTCTCCTGCTTCACTCTGTAGAGTGTTAGGATTAATGGACTTTGCCAACATGCCCAACAACACAAAACTCTTACAGCTTATTATGCTATAAGATATACCGGTATCTCACTCTTTTTATATTGAATAATATTCTCTTCCCTCAGTATACAATGGACAGTCATTTCTGCATCCATCCGGCAAAAGTACAGAGCTACTTTTTAGTTCTTGAAGGTGAAGGTGCGTATTGACAATACTGTTCACCAATTTTAATGACTGCAGATCAAGTATTTTTGGTTGTAAATTCACATGTGACAATCTTGTTTTAAGCAATAAGGGTTAACAAACACCTGCTACACAGAAGCCTTTAAAAACAAAGCCGGAGGGGCTGGAGAGATGGCTCAGAGGTTAAGAGCATTGCCTGCTCTTCCAAAGGTCCTGAGTTCAATTCCCAGCAACCATATAGTGGCTTACAATCATCTGTAATGGAGTCTGGTGCCCTCTTCTGGCCTGCAGGCATACACACAGACAGAATATTGTACACATAATAAATAAATAAATAAATAAATATTTTTTAAAAAAAAACAAAGCCGGAGAAATATTGGCCCAAGCTCAGACAAGAGGCTGGCAACAGGCAGGAAAAGGAATAAGTCAGTCTGAATAAGACAGTTGGAGATCCTGTTTGAAATTACCAAGTATTTCAGAGTTGCAAGAAAGTGGACAGAAATGCTGCTTATCCCAGGATTGATCAACGCAGGAATAATTAAAATCTCTGTGTGGCAGAATGGGTTTTTCTTATTCACCAGTTCTCGTGGGAAAGGCCAATCTGACTACCACACAGATCCATTGAGCAAACGCTGGGTGCAGCCTGTATCCGCGAGATAAGTGCAAAGTGCTTTCAAAAGGGCAGCATTTAGAAAGCCTGCTGAGATTACTGAAAGTCAACAGGAAAATGAGAAAAAAAAAAAAAAGGTCTATGAGGGTAGACCAGTACCCTGATCAAGTCTGACACCTGCTGGCTGGTGAAATGCCTGTTTTTAAACCTCAAATTAGCATCCTCACCCAGTTCCAACCAAAGCAACACCTTCACTCACACACACACACACACACACACACACACACACACACACACACACTACATGATGGAGAGGGGCCACTGCCTCAGGCCACAGAAGAGGGCTGGAATACAAGCAGTTGTAACACGGACCTCAACATAAACTATGCAGTCCTCAGGATCTGGATCCTGCCCTCCCTCAGCCACCCTCTTTCCTTTCCTTCCTCCAGTCTTAATCTACTTTTGTTTTTCCTCTTATTATTCGTTTAAGTTTAGCATACAAAGTGAATGTGTTTCCTTATTCACTTTCTTAGATATATGTTGTTTCATCATTTATCCTTCCCACCTTCTCTACTGCACAGTTCTTGCTGATTCCAAACATTCTCAGAAATAGTCCCCACTTTTTACCACACATGTTCCTTTTCAATCCCTTTTCTCTCTCTTCCCTCTTGAGGTCTTTTCTTCCTCTCCCATGATACCCCCACACCAATACACTTAAAACCAAGAGTCCACATATGGGGAGGGGTATAATATTTGTCTTTCAGAGTCTTAGGCATTTTGCATAACTAATGTTCTTCTGTAGTATCTATTTATTGAAAATATAACAAACACCCCAAAACATTTGTCTTTCTTGTGTGGATGCTATGTTAGCTCTTCTGTATGACTCCAATTTTAGCATATAAGCCATCGAAATGAGTACATAGAAAGCTTTATTTCTTGCTACATGTCCACAAAACTGCTTACCAGGTAGTAAATGTGTTGTGTTTTGTAAGTCCTTCTAATATCTTCATAAGCTATTTTATTGGCTTGGAAATAACAACCTCCATGCCCCAAGAATCATCTCATCCTTCTAGAATCAAGACCACTATTAGTTCTCTACCAGAGGCAACACTGCCCCCTGTAGGGCATCTTTGACAAGTCTGGAGATGGCTTTAATTTTCACAACTGTATGAGCAGCAGGGACTTATTATGTGCTTGTTGTACAGAAAGGACAGAGATCAGGGAGGCTGGTAGATATCTTATAGTGAATAGGACCAGTTACCACAACAGAGACTTTCCCAGTTGAAAAAGCACATAGCGTAGAGATGAGATGCCTTTATTTAAATTAAAACCACAGTATCCCATCCCGTCATCTGTGCAAACTTTCCCTGACTGTCCTTCATAGTCCCAGGTCTGCAATCAAGACTAAGGCATACCCTAGTTCATCTCTCATCCCACTCTAGGAGGGTCCTACTTATTTTCTGTCCTATAACTTTTTTAAAAGTAGAGACCTTTTTCATCTGCATGTCTGTTACAAACAAAATATATTATTCACTGTTTTGTAATATTTAATAAACAAGAGAGAAAGGTGCACTGTGTGTGTGTGTGGGGGGGGATATCTGCCCAGGCACAAAGGGCCTAGGTGGCTTAAACCAGACTAAACTGACTATCTGAGCATGCAGTATGTAACTTCCCTAAATTAAGCCAACCTAGGTCTGCCAAGGGGCCCCCGCAACAGCTGCCATGCCATGAGACAAGACGACCCGAACCAGTCTCCTGATACCAGCGCTGCTGCTTCCCCTCCCTCAGGTGGGTGGGGGGCATAGAAGGTTTTCCCTTTTCTAAAATAAACTGTGCTTGCTACAGCCAGCCAGTCTCCCAGAGACGGAGCTGTTGACAACCCCCACTCGTCCCCTTCCCCAAGGGGAAGTTCAGTGGGACAAAGCAGCCGATAAAAGCAACAGTGCACTTATCTCTCTCTCTCTTTTTTAATGTGCACTGGTGTTTTGCTTGCATATGTCTGTGTGAGGATGCCAGGTGCCCTAGAACCAGAGCTACAGACAACCGTGAGCTGCCTTGTGGGTGCTGGGAATTGTAACTAGGTTATCTGGAAGAGAAGCCAGTGCTTTTAACCACTGAGCAATCTCTCCAACCCCAGTTCACCTATTCTTTTGGCTGTATCACCAACAGCTTTGTAAAATTACTCAGAAAATATATATTTGATAAGATTAGGAAGCAGAGATTCAGGGTAAAAAAAAAATGAAGTAGAAAAACACTATTTACAAAAAAGCAAAGCAGGGCTGGCAAGATGACTTAGCAGATAAGAGGCATCTGCTACCAACCAGGGTTCAGTCCAAGGGACCCACAGTGTAGCAGAGAACTTACTGTCTCCAGATGTCCTTGACCTCAACAAATGTGCTACAGTGTGTGTATACATATGCACACAATATAATAAACAGATAAATAAATACAATAAAAAATGTCTAAAATGTTTGTAAAAGGCAGAGATATCATATAAAGTTGAAAGTGGTCAATTTCATAAAGCAAGCCCGAGGCCTCTGAAGGGAGTGAGTGCTAGGACCTCTGCAGAGCCAATCTCAGGGAACTCTACTTACTTGAGGACAGCAATCTCCTGGACTGTGATGGCCCTTTTGTCTTTGGTTCCCATATAGGAGAAAATGTTTGGTTTCACTCTGTTGAGACAGAATCAAAGCATTCCTAAGTTACATATGTTAACCAAAGTACATTTCTAATAACTTATTTCAAAATACACTTATTAACATACTAAGAGAATAAGGAGAAACTTTAGTTAAAATTTTATTGAGAAAAAATTAAATAAACATGCAAATTAAAGCAGCAACAGCCGGGCGGTGGTGGCGCACGCCTTTAATCCCAGCACTCTGGAGGCAGAGGCAGGCGGATCTCTGTGAGTTCGAGACCAGCCTGGTCTACAGAGCAAGTTCCAGGACAGGCTCCAAAGCCACAGAGAAACCCTGTCTCGAAAAACCAAAAAAAAAGCAAAAAAAAAAATAAAATAAAATAAAATAAATAAAGCAGCAACAGCTGCTTTCTTAGCAGGGCTTGATTCCCAGCCTTGCTGGCTGTCAGGGAATCACCTGGCTTTCAGACTTGGCTAAACAGTAACTAACAAAAACAAAAGTCCATAGTAAGAACAATTTGTTAAGTTGCATAAAACTGTTAACAATAAAAGGGAAAATATTCCAGAGATATAATGTAGCACTCTGAACATTTTATATCTTCAGTTTTCAAAAAGTTACAGTAATGTGATTTTTTTTTAACCTTAAATATAAACTACAATTCTGTATTTTAAAAAAAGTCAAATGCTAAAACAGGGATCTGGATAGTTCTTCCCCACAACCTTCCTCGTCTGTCTGTGTGTTTCAAGACAGAGTTTCTCTGTGTAGCCCTGGATGTTCCAGAACTCCCTTTGTAGACCAGGCTGGTCTCAAACTCATAGAGATCCACCTGCCTCTGCCTCCTGAGTGCTGGGATTAAAGGAGTGGCTAAATAGTTCTGGTATGGAGATATACAAAATTCTACAGAGGAATATTTGCATACTCCCAGAATTCCCAACTGTACATCCTAGAGGAACCGTTTCCTCCTGTCTACATCCTTAGGAGGCCGTCTACACTCTTGAAGATGGAACAAGAAACCACAGACTTTTTTTAGGAAGCTAATAAAAAAAGTGAAATGTTATTTAATTAGGTGTGGTATTCAGGGCTGACCCGCGTTCTCTCAAACTTCTAGGCAGAAGCCTTGGCTCCCAGCATCACATAAGATAACATTTGGAAACAAGGCCTTTAAAGAGATGACCAGGATAGAATGTGGCTTCTCAGATGGACTCTTCACAGGGAGTTCCAGGACAGACAGGGCTAGAGACCCTGTCTGAAAAACAAACAAAAAGAAAGAAAAAGAAAAAAACAAAAACAAAAAACAAAAGAAAATAAACTACATATTCTGATCTTGGAACTTCCCGGCTACAGAACTGGGAGAGAATTATTACTAACTTCTGCAACGTAAGCCACTTAGTGGTTACTTTGTTTGGCTCATCTGAAAACACATGCCCTGTTTAGACATGTTTAACCTGAGTTAAATTTTCATAGCATACAAATTTGCTGTGGTATCTACAAACATTTCTTTTCCAAATATTTTTTTCTGTATGAGGGTTTGCCTGCATACATTTAAATGTGTACCACAAGCATGCTTGATGCCCCTGGAGACCAGAAAAAGGTGTCGGGTTCCTTGGAACTAGAGGTATAGATGGTTATAGGCCATGATGTGGGTGCTGGGAATTAAACCCAGATGCTATCGAAAAGCAGCCAGTGGTCTTAACAGCTGAGCCATCCCTTCACTTCTTCTAAAACCACAAACACACAAAGAATCATAGCACTTCACCTAGCCTCCAAACCTGTGATCTCTGCAGTATTTTCATCCCTTTCCCTGACTTGTAATTGTATGTGAATTATTTACTTCCAGAACTTTTATCTTGAATTATTAGCAAAGGGATAAAAAGTTTATTGATCTATTTCCCACAAGCATTCCCATTAGGAAGTACTTTTGGCATTTACTGATCTCTTCCCACTGGCACCGAAAGAGAGAACACATTCCTATTTTACTGATTTTGTGTAAAAACAAGAATGAGACACTAACCGTAAATATTTGGACAATACATTGATGGCATCCATGGTGTCTTTGTTTTCCTTGTATAGAACAAAGTGGCAGTAGCTTCCCCGAGATTTTGGCCAAGAATGTTTTCTTGGATCTTAAAAACAAAAAACTTAAATGTCATATATATCATAATAATTTTTTTTTAAAAAAATGAACTCTATGGAGATCACTTTATGATACAGAACCGTTCAATAGTCAATCAGATGTAGCCTGACACAAAACATAACTAGCCGCATGAACTATACATACTAGGCTTTCTGTAACTAGTCACTTAGACAGTATCTGCCTACATTTAAAATGAGAAGTGAAGTGTAAGTGCTATGGAAAATGAGCGGGAGTCAGCAGTTGTCTTCTCATAGCTGATACACAGAACCCACAGGGCTTTGCGGGTTCCTGGGTCAGCACACATCAGAACCAAGGGGCCCTGTATCTTCTTCATTCAAGAGGAAAAACCTTTACGATAGACCCTATTATTCCTGCTTCACCGCTAGGAATTCACACATGGTAGCACAGATGGAGACAGTTGTTTTAGTGACTTTGTAAATTTTCCAAAGGCCATTTCTAGCACAAAAGTTTAGTTAGTATCTACAAAGATATCTACATGAGCAAGTAGCTGGCATTTAAAGCCGGACTCTTATAGTGTATGTAAAAACGTAAGCCATGTTAAATGCTACCTTCTGAGTCAGTGTAGCATGACTGCCCAGCTCTTTGGGGATAGATAAACAATCTATAACCTGGATACCCTGATGGTTAAAACTGTTCTTTTAATTGAATATTTCAATTATACAATCTGGAAACACATTTTAAACAACACAAGATTTAGATGTAAACGTCTCAGAGTAAAGAAATCAGGACTCTGGAAAAAATAAGCTACAAGTACAGTCTGCAGATACAGAAAGTTCATGAGTCCTATATAACAGGTGAGCTGGTTTTCAAGGAACGTGTCTAGTTTCATGATATAAGCACTCCATGAGAGATAACCTATGAGAAAGTATTTTGCATAATCAACTAGAAAGAATCCTCTTGCTTTGAAAATTGTCCTTAAAAAATCTTTTCATACAAACTTAGGAATCTTCAGAGGCTTCTTCTACCTGGGACTGAAGGTAAGTGACTATGTGGCTTTGTCAAGCAAAAGCACCTTTTGATAACAGGTTAATGACTTCATCTACAATGTAAAAACCACCAAGCAACGTAGAGAACCAGTAACCCATTTCACAAAACCATCACAATATAAACATGCCTAGAAAATCAATTTCTTTCTTGATGAATATGTGAGTCTTTTCTGTCATGTATAGAAAAATATTAGAAGTATCTCCTTAGTTCTTGGTGTGACATTCTCACGATTTCCTTAGGGTTATGAATGAAATATCCTTTTCTCGTTTTTTCCTTCCAGTTCACTCCCACTTAAGCAAAGTTATCTGTACTCAGTACTTAGGACAACATTGGTATTTCATCTTGTCTACACGAAATACCAATCGCTCTTACCTGCTGCAGTTCTGACCTCTGTCCAAATGCACAGCATAAAGAGCACAAGAGAGGAATGTTTAATTTATAATCCCGTTAAGGTGCTTTAGAGGTGAACATGCAAATGATCGCATGGTAAGGGAATGCACTTGGTACTATGTGGGGGGTCAACAGCCACTCAGACACAACAATGGGATGTTGTAGAGGCAAACAGAAAACAAACAGGAATCTCCCCGCTAGGCACAGCCTTCCTGACTCTGCATCTTCACAAAGGACAATTCATCCTTCAAGACTAAAATTGAGCGTGTCTGCTTCAACAGATGGTTTTCAGCAAACATGTTAGGACATGTTTGAAACACTGGGTGGCTGCTGTGATGAGAATGTGATGCTGCTTTGCATCACGCCTCTTTTGTGTGCTTCCTGCATTGAACTGCAAAAATCGTTCACATTAGCTGGTGGGGGAGAATGGGGGGACAAGGGGACTGCGCATGCCTTTAATCCCAGTACTCCCTGCACCGAGAGCTCTTGGCTAGCCTGGGCTACAGAGAGAGCTCCAGAACAAACCTCCCACCCTACCCTACACAAAAGAATCTCACAAAAAACTGAACATTGTTGAACGATTAGTAGAGAGAACTTTCCTATAGTCACCAATTTACAGATTAAAAGATTTAAGAGATGATCTGTGAGACACTGAAGAATTTGAGTAAAATGACATGTCATGTTAACTTATTTTAAAGTGCTCCCAAAAGGAAAAAAGTGTGTGTGGTGTGTGTGGTATAATGGACTAAACAGAAATAAAGGAATGTCAGTCATCTTGAAGGTGATGGACGGATACGCAGGGCTGCATTCTCTATCTGGACGCAGAATTTAAAACGTCCACAATAAAAAGCTAAAATCATCTTGTGTAACACAAGATGAAGTGTGGCTATATTTTTTAAATTCTGGTTTTTAGCACAGTCACATGTAAGTACAAAGGCAAGAAATAAATACAGCCACAAGACTAAAAACCTAAATGTTATTTTCCTTTAGCAGAAACCAGGACAAATCAGTGAGTCTGGTTTACAAGCATGCACTTTCTTTCTTCTTTTTTTAAATATTTATTTATTTATGATGTATACAATATTCTGTCTGTGTGTATGCCTGAAGGCCAGAAGAGGGCACCAGACCCCATTACAGATGGTTGTGAGCCACCATGTGGTTGCTGGGAATTGAACTCAGGACCTTTGGAAGAGCAGCCAGTGCTCTTAACCTCTGAGCCGTCTTTCCAGCCCCCAAACATGCACTTTCTATTAGGAAACCTAGGCACAGAACATGAATTCAATGACCTCTGCAACTAACAAATACAAATATTCATTTTCTAAGAATGCTCAATATAAAATATAAAAGAGTAAAACATTTGCACTAGAAATATTCTGAATAAGCAAAAGCAAAAACTCTATAAAGAAAACTCTAGGGGCTGGAGAAATGGCTCAGTGGTTAAGAGCACTGACTGCTCTTCCAGAGGACCCGGGTTCAATTCCCAGCACCCACATGGCAGCTCACAACTGTCTGAAGATCCAGTTGCAGGGGATCTGACACCTTCACACCAATGCACATAAAATAAAGTTAAATAAACCATAAAAAATATTAAAAAAAAAAAAAGAAAACTCTATAAAAACAGCCTCCAAGGCCGGGCGATGGTGGCGCACGTCTTTAATCCCAGCACTCGGGAGGCAGAGGCAGGCGGATCTCTGTGAGTTCGAGACCAGCCTGGTCTACAAGAGCTAGTTCCAGGACAGGCTCCAAAACCACAGAGAAACCCTGTCTCGAAAAAAAAAAAAAAAAAAAAAAAAAAAACAAAAACAAAACAGCCTCCAAGAACACTTAAGTTCAGGGAAGAATGACTTCCACATATTTTTGAGTCACTCCAATTTATAATATATTCACAAAGAATAGCTGGGCAGTGGTGGCGCACACCTTTAATCCCAGCACTTGGGAGGCAGAGGCAGGCGGATCTCTGTGAGTTCGAGACCAGCCTGGTCTACAAAGAGCTAGTTCCAGGACAGGCTCCAAAGCCACAGAGAAACCCTGTCTTGAAAAAAACCAAAATATATATTCGCAAAGAATTCTAAGGCTGGCATTTCACTTCCTACTTCCAGAAGGCTAGTTCTACCTTCTGAAGGCATGGCATCACCGTCCAGACCTACACAGAAGGAAACGAATTAACAAGGGAAACCATGCAGGGGCTCCGGTGAAGAAAGATGGAAGTAGCCTGAGGATGAGATGGGGTGGTGGGCAGAAGTCTTTCTGCTTCCTCAAAGTCATCTTCATTAATGCGCCCCATATACCAACCTTTCAGCTTTCTCAATATCTTGCTCCATCCATTGTCTTTACTGCTGTCCTTAAATTTCCACCTTCCCCTTTCTCTGGCCCTTTCATTTCCTATATAAATACATTCATGACTCTAGAATCTTCAAAGTCAAGCATGTCTTCTCCTTACTATATTTTCCCCTCTCCCTTTGCTTTACTGCTTAATTTAAAAACCACACTGTATATCTTGCCTTCTGTTTCAACTTACTGTGTAAACTGATTTCTGTCTAATTAGTCCAATACCAAGCTTAATTAATAGACATTAGTCATTTTTTTGTGTTGCTAAGTGATGGGCATATTTTTAAGTTCCTGTTTCATCAAATCTGGAACACTTTCTCTGTGGCCTCTGGAATTTCTTCTTTTGTGTGGTCTGTCCCAGAAAGACCAGTGTCGCTCTATTCTGGGTAGGTAGAGCTCTAGGTGCAGAGACCCTGCCTGAGAACCATTTACTTCAGAAAGCACAAAGAACTTGTATATATCATAAAAACAGGTTTTTTTCTCCCTGGAGGCAATAGCCCTTTTGGACTCTGTAGCTCAGGTTAGCCACAAATTCACGATTTCATCGTCTCTTGAATGCTGAGAAGGTACAAGTACGCTACAATGGCTGCCCAGGTTTCTTTTATTAAGTCTGTGGTTAAAAACAAGTGCTTGAAAGCAGTTAGGATGCATATAATCTCAAAATAACAATGTATTACCTGCTTGTATAATGTTATAATAATTATATACAATTTACCAAATTGAAATAAAGCAATGTGTCACTTTTAGACTGGATTATCATATCATGTTTCACAGTGGACAGTTCTATTTGGGGAAAGCATAAAAATCCCGTAAGTCTTGGTTGGGTGGTGGCACACCCCTTTAATCCCAGCTCTTGGGAGGCAGAGCCAGGTGGATCTCTGTGAGTTCCAGGCCAGCCTGGTCTATAGAGTGAGTTTCCACAATAACCAGGTCTAAACAGCGAGTTCCAAGATAGCCAGGGCTACAAAGAGAGGTTTTTCTTGTCCACCCCCTCCCGCCCTTCCCAAGACAGGGTTTCTCTGTGTAGCTTTGGTGCCTATCCTGGAACTAGCTCTTGTAGACCAGGCTGGCTTCTGGCACAAAGAGAGATCTTGACTTGAAAAACAAAACAAAATTGGATATGGTGGTGGACAACTATAATCCCAGCAGAAATGGGGCCAGAAGGATCAAGAGTTCAAGGTTACTACATAGTGAGTTTGAGACCAGCCTGGGCTACATGACACACCAAAATAAATAAATAAAAAAGGAATGCTGAAAATTTGTTTAATAATATATGATCCACAAATAACACCTTATACCAGGGTTTGGCAGTAGATGGCTTTCAAAACAAATTGCTAAGCTTTAAAAGGCCCAGGAGAACAAACTGTCATTGGCACTGGGCTCCATTCTCAGGGCCATGAATCAGTCTCCAGACACCTGTTCTCCCTGAGCTCTTGGTGACTTTTCCTTTAGGCCACTTTCAGTTTGGGCAGGAAAACTGCATGAGAAAAGGTTGAATGCAGACTCCCAAGTGACCATCTCAGCTAGAGAACGCAGAAGGGAGATTTAGTCCAACTCTGACTATATACCATAACCCTCAAGTCCAAGAGGTTCAGGCCTCGGGGGAAATGCTAGCCCCACCTGAAAATGCTAGTCCAAACTGAAAATGTTATTCCAATCTGCTTGGGCAGTAGTGCTGCACGCTTTTAATTCCAGCACTTGGGAGGCAGAGGTAGGCGGATCTCTGTGAGTTCGAGGCCAGCCTGATCTAGAAGAGCTAGCTCCAGGACAGGCTCCAAAGCTACAGAGAAACCCTGTCTCGAAAAACAAAACAAAACAAATAAAATAAAAGGTAAAATAGTCTGCCTTACTCAGGATGTTCAAACTGAGATGGGGAGGAGGTGCTTCGTATACACAACTCATTTATAAAATCTTAATTACACACACACACACACACACACACACACGAGAGAGAGAGAGAGAGAGAGAGAGAGAGAGAGAGAGAGCGAGCGCAAGAACGAGCAGGGTGTGGTGTCACAGGCCTTTAATTCCAACACCTGGAAGGCAGAGACAAGTGGATCGCTTGAGTTTGAGACTAGACAGACTTAGTAAGTTCAAAGTCAGCCAGGGCTACACAGTAAGACCCCATCTCAAAAACAAACAAAAAAGGTAGCTATGACATAAGCACAGAAATCCTAGATGTAAACAGAACAAGATGTGGCTCTGTTACATAAGGGAAACTATAAAGGCTATGTCCTCCATGCACAAAATATAGTATTGCCCAAGAAATGAAGGTCATTTTCAAGAGGCAATCAGTCAAAAACACAGTTTGTACCTTCTACAATCTGCAACTTCATGACCACACTAGCAGAATAAGACCTTGCTTTTCCTCTTGGCAGAGTGGTTGTTAATCAAATGCTGATCAACTACAGCCTCCCCAAATGTACCCATGAGAGAATTAAGACCCAATATGCCCATGATTGTATGTGATAAGTCACCTTTGTCCTTCATCTGGAATAGTGACATACTGCCCTTGGGAAAACTGAAAATACAGGAACAGAGTCACTGAAATCACTTCCCCCGGCATGGACTCCTTTGCATTGCTGGCTGACAGGGGGATGTTGAGATACTACTTTACATAGAAGCAAACAGTAACAGTAGATCCTCCTGCCTCAGCCTCCCATTACAGGCCAGTGACACCATGCCCAGCTTTGTTTTTTTTTGTATCAACTGAGCATCCTCAGGTCTCTACCTTTTCCTCCGATTACTCAAAACTTCTCACTGATGGTTGATTTTTTTTTCCAGGTGGCCAACCTGGCTTTTTTTTTAAGCCCTTTCATTTTCCTGGAAGCATCATTACAAACATGTAATCGTCATTCATATACTACGCTATCTCTATTCATAAGCCCTTTCATTTTCCTGGAAGCATCATTACAAACATCGTCATTCATATACTACGCTACCTCTATTCATTTAGAGGATATTGACAGGTCCGAATGGGTCCAAGCCTCTTACAACAACACCCTGCGGGTTTGTGGTGACACATGTACTTTGAAGTAACTGACTGCTAATAGGGAGAACTTGAGACGCACAGCACCAGATACTGGTAGGGGAAGAAAATCAAGACATAACTGTCTTCTGTTTAGTTTTCATGAAAAACATATGTACTGATTTGATAAGGAAAACAAGAAATATCTAATTTTTCTAGGGGTCTAGGCAAATAGAAATTCTCATGGTTGTATAGAACACATGAGAACTTAAACATCAAAGTGATCGACAGTATGTTCACACTGACTGTACAACAGAGAACAAAAGGACTCAGATGAAGGGTCAACTTCTTAAAACCCCATGTTTTATGTACGTGAACGAAGATACCCATGTTTGGGAAGTCGAACAGGACATATGTCCCTGGGAGGTGGAGGTCAGCATTTCTGTTCATCTGAAAGGCTTCTTCTTCCTTTAAGAGCATGCAGTGAACAACCCCCCCCCCCCCCTTTCTGATTAAATTGGCAATCAGCTCACTCTGCTCTCAGGATTCTCTCAGGCACCACTGTAGTTTTTGTAAATCTGCACTCACATACAAGACTGAAAGTCCACCAGACAGAGTGTGCAGAGCTGCTCTCCATCTGAAAGGACTTTTGACCTTTTGAAGACGTGACATGACCCTCTTGTACAACGGCAAGACGTGAATAAGCAAAGCAAAGGAGGTGGGAGTGGGAGGTCCTGCCCCTCCTGCTCGCCTGACAGGAAAAAGCGGGCCAATGTCATGCTTACTTGCCAAAGCCTTTTTGCCAGCTGCATGGTAAGCTACGATATATTTCCTTCCTTCTCTATCCTCTGTTTTTGTCTCCAATCCTGGGAAGAGAGATTTAATAGCTTGATGGATGATGGTTCTTTTTTCTTTGGTGTCCTCAATGACCTATGGAAAACAGAAGACAGGTAACAAACACTCTATAACAAGCATCAATAGGAAGATAACATGAAGACATGGCTCAATCTATTAACTATGCAAAAGTCAACAAGAACACTTGGCTATTATTTCAGAAAACATTTCGGGCTGCCTGATAATGACAACGCCATGGGCTTGTGGACAGTGCATCTCCAGATGCTTCACAAGCACCTCAGACTCACCTTCTCCTTCACTCTCCACGAGCTCCCTGCTAACCCACCACTGTGTCATGTGGAAGTCAGAAGGAGGCTCGGGAGAGTGACAGAATGCGTTTGAAGTTACATAATGGCAGGGTACAAGAGCTGGGTTTGACATGAAGCAGGTAGTCTCTGTGATCACCCCCAGAAGCTGCTTTTGGTGTCTCTTCCAGATAAACAGCATGGGGAAGTCACAGAACAAGATGCTGAGAGCCAAGCCTTCCGGGTATCAGAAAGTTAATCCTTCTGCCAACTCAGTCCACAGCTGCCTCCTACTGGACTTTATTTTATATTAAGTTATTTTATGGGGGAAAATCTAACACAATAAAGAAAATCAACATAAAGAACATTTAAACTGCCGGGCGATGGTGGCGCACGCCTTTAATCCCAGCACTCGGGAGGCAGAGGCAGGCGGATCTCTGTGAGTTCAAGACCAGCCTGGTCTACAAGAGCTAGTTCCAGGACAGGCTCCAAAGCCACAGAGAAACCCTGTCTCGAAAAACCAAAAAAAAAAAAGAACATTTAAACTTATTTAAACTTATCATTTAGACAACTTTTTGTCAGCTTTTGAAGTTTTTCACACCAAGAAACAGATTTTACCTCTATTCAACATCACAAAAGGCTGGATATGCCATATTTTAAAAACAAAAAAAGATTTTACAAAACACATTAATGCTATACTCAGTGAACAAGTATTTTTCTAATTCACTCTCTTAAAAATGTTGATAGTGGGGTTGGCAAAATGGCTCACTGGGTCAAGGCACTTAGCCACACAAATTTTCCTCTGATGTCCACATGTGCACGCACTATGAAGGTTTTCAAGTTATAAAGGAATACATTAACTGGGCCACTTTCCTTACCTCTGACAGCAAGAAAAATTAAAAGCGCTGATTGTGAGATCTATGAATTTGATTTCACAGACTGATTTAGTTATTGCAACCTAAAAGCTGAAAACATCAACACAGAGACTAGATCCTAGACCTTAGCAAAACAAAATGATATAAAAAATAAAATGACTCATAGCCATAGGTAAATGATTTCTTCACAGCACAGAGTCAAGATCAGCAATGGCTGAAAGCATCAAGTTGGAATAACAGTTTACATATATAAACATATATTTAGACTGAAAATTTAGCCAGTTCTAGCAAGGCAGGGCATCTGCTTATACTTCCAACACCGATCAGAAGTTCAAGGCTAGCTGGGCTACATACATAGTGTGTTTCATGATGGGTACGAGATGGTTACCAAAGCAACAAAACTAAGTCTACAGAGATTGCTCAGCAGCTAAGAGAATCTGCTGCTCTTGCAGAGGACCTGGGTCAGTTCCCAGCAACCAGTGACAGCTTATAACCATCACTAATGCCAGTTCCAGGGGAATCTGACACTCTCTTTTGACTTCCTTGGGCACCAGCCATGCAGGTGGTATATAGACATGCATATACACAAAATAAATGTTTAAAAACCAAACCAACACCACTAAACTAAAACTACAAAGTATTTCCTCTTCATTTACTAGATAAGGTAACTTGCCCATAATTCATGCCCTTTGAAAGTTAAAACTGGGGGCTGTAGAGATAGCTCAGCAGGTAGGAGATCTGGATGTCTTCCCAGACCTGGGTCTCATTCCCAGCACCAACATGGCGGCTCACAACTACCTGTAACTTCAGTTCTAGGAGATGGTAATCCCTTCTAGCCTCCTTGTGCACCAGGCACGTACGTAGCACATGGGCATATAACATGCAGGTAAAACACCCATAAACATAAGCAAAAATAAATAAATAAATAAAGTTAAAACTGTGAGCCGACAACAGAGCTTTCAGAATATGAGCTAGTTTTGCCATACGTGGGATATGTACACGGGCCTAAGACACAACCCTATTACACATGCACGAAAACATGTGCTCTATCTTTAATTGCTCTTACAGACAATTCTTTCTTTTTTCTTTTTAAAACTGTATTTATTTTTATTTCATGTGTGTGTGTGTTTGCCTGCAGGTATGTATTTGTAACACTCGTGTGCCTGCTGCCAGAGAAGGTCAGAAGAGGGCATTGGATCTCCTGGAACTGGAATTTCAGACAGTTGTGAGCCAGTCCTGGGAACTGAACTCAGGTCCTCTGCAAGAACAAGGGGTCTTAACTGCTGGCTGTCTCTCCAGCCTTAACTGCTGCTCTACACAATTCTTAAATTCAGACTTAAAAACACAGGTAACCCCTTTCTTACTATATCTGTGGCTTGACTCTGGTAGTCACTGTTGGCCATGGCAGTATGAGGAAGGGGAAAGGGAAGAGGGCACAGGAGCAGGATCCAGAAGCTGAAGAAGCTAACTGGTGGTTTGAGCTTTGAAACTACTTATTATTCATGACAGTTTAAAAAAAAATTCTAAATTTAATTTAAAAGTTTTTTTTTTGTTTTGTTTTTTTAAAATGTGATGGTGCATGTCTATAATCCTAGCACTCAGGAGTAACCTCTGCCTTGGAAGATAGAGACAGGAGGATCAAGAGTTTGAGACTGGATCAATTATATGAGAACTTGTCTCAAATAAAAAAAAAAATTACCAAAGCCAAAATTAAACCAAACCAAATAAATAAATTAATTTGAGCAAAGTAAAACCAATAAATAAATAAACAAACCCTATTTTTAGGAGTTGGGATAAAGTCCAGCTGACATCAGTTAAACATTTAAAGGCTGGACATGTGATGAGTGCCCATAATCCCAGGAATTGGGAGGTTGAGGACAAGAGTCCCAGGCTATACAGTGATAGTCTACTTCAAAACACACAAAGTCAAACCAAACAAGCAGAACAAAGGATGAGTGACAGAGAAACCACAACCTAGTCAAGGGTTTTGTCGACAGGTGAATTGTTCAGTATTCTTCAGGAAGAGAGGGTGGGGAACACAGGTGGTGATGCTGGAGGAGGACAATGAGCTGTGAGAAGCTGGAGTGACTGAATGCGGAGGTGTGAATGAAAACGGCCCCCACAGGCTCACAGGGAGTGGCACTATAAGGCGCATGGCCTTGTTGGAGGAAGTGTGCCACGGAGGGGCTTCTCTGAGGTTTCAGATGCTCAAGCCAGACCAGTGTCACTCTCTCTTCCTGCTGCCTACTGATCCAGATGTAGAACTCTCAGCTACTTCTCCAGCACCATGTCTGCCTGCATGCCACCAAGCTTCCCACCATGATGACAATGGACAAAACCTCTGAACTGTAAACTAGTCCCCAATTTAATGCTTTCTTTTGTAAGAGATGCCGTGGTCATAGTGTCTCCTCTATGACACTGAGTGATAAAAGGAGAAATTCTAGACAATCTAAAATTTATTAGTTCATTACAATGTGGTAAAGGGGTTGGGAGTGTAGCTCAGTGGTAAAATGCTAGGCTTATGCAGAGTCCAGAGTTTGATCTCTAGTATCTTATAAATCGGGTACGGTGTCCATAATTCCAGAATTTAGGAGTGAGAGAGAGGCAGGAGGGTCTGAAGCTCAAAGCTATCCTTGACTATCCAGTGAGGTTCAGTTCCAAGCCAGCCTGGGCCACGAGATCTTGTCTCAAAACAAAAAAGTGAAATAGTACAATGCACAATTAGCATATATAAAGCCCTGGCTTTGTCCCCAGTACCACGTTTGGTTAACATCACAATTTCATTAGATGGACTAACCTGGAAAAACAGAACTGCCATAGGAAAGTTGAACAATGCCTTTGCTATTCCACCTATCACCTAAGTTCTCTATTTCTCAGCTAGCAGTAGATCCAGGTTGAGTAACGGCTTCCTCCCTTCTTTCCCCTGAGACTCTCCCTCTTAATCCCAACAGACTAAGAAGCCATAAAGCCAGAGTTTCCTGCCAAGACCAGGCACCTGACCACCATGGTCCTTTGCAGCCATGGAACTATCATCCTGTGGTTCTAAACAACACATCTCTTTGATACATTTTGGCCACAGAATTTAGAAAAACACAGCTTTGCTAGTCAGGCAGGGTGGATGCTGAGACAAAATGTAAGGCCCATCAGGGGATGGGGATGGGGGGTTGAGGGGAGAGGGGAGTTATAGACAGATACCAACTCTCCAAAAAACACAAAAGCTGGGTGTGCTGGAATACACGGTAATCTCAGCATTTGCAAGATGGAGACAGGAGGAGGAAAAATCCAAGTCCAGGCTGGACCATGAGATCCTTTTATTCTTGTTTATTCAACAAAAATAAAACAAACCAAATTTTCCCTGACATATTTATCTTGAAATTGATTTTTTGCCCTGATTTATACAAAACAAAACCAAAAACTAGTAGACTGTCCTTTGAGAGCAACAGGACAAGCCATCCTTTTAAAGCCCAGGTAGCTGTTCTGTGGTTACTCATGAACCCACCAGGAGGGAATCACACAAACCCTAGACCTCACTCTTGCACCTCTTACCTCAATGGCAACATTGGTTTCTTTATTTTTGAAAAGCTGTAGCTCCTCCAGTTGCTGTCTGTCTTCAGCTGTCAGAACAGTGAGTGCATCTTCAGGAGGGTCCTTTTACCACAGAAAGCACGTGAGTTACACAGAGATAGTACAAGTACCTTTCTAGGATCTTTAGGAAGAGCTATTGTTTACAAAAGATGGATTTTTCTAGAGAGATTTCTACCTCCTCATCCACTGGAACAGATAAGTCATCCAAATGGCTGATCCGCCCATCTTTTCCAATTTCGTGAACAACAAAGTCAGAGTATCTAGTAAAAAGAAAACCAAAGTTTTCAATAAGTGTATATTTTACTGTTTACTAATTTTAGGACAGAGTTTACTCATTCAAAACAAGAGATTTAAAGAGAATCTCTATTGTAAAGTATTACCAAGAAATTTTCTCTTATTTTAATGAATACTGAAACACGTACAGTTTTATACTAGACTAAAATATTAGTATAGAAAATACTAACAAGGGGCTGGAGAGATGGCTCCATGGTTAAGAGCACTGGCTGCTCTTCCAGAGATCCTGAGCTCAATTCCCAGAAGCCACATGGTGGCTCACAACCATCTGTAATAAGACCTGACGCCCTCCTCTGGCGTGCGGGCATACATGGAAGCAGAATGTTGTATACATAATAAATAAATAAATCTTTAATTTAAAAAAAAAGAATACTAACAAATGCAAAGTAAAAGTTCACCAATGTTTAGGGCTCGATCAGTATAGCACTTGAGGAGCAAGCATGGATGAAGACTTGAATTTGAACCTCAGCACCCATAAGACAAAGCCAAGTATGGTATCACACGCCTGCAATCTGCTGGGGAGGCAGAGACAAGAGGATTACGGAGCTCTCAGCCCATACAAAATGGTGAGGCCCGGGTTTCGAGACTGCCTCAGAAAAACAATGCAGAAGAACTGAAGAGAGAGGTCAATGGTTAAGCGCACAGGTAACTACATGGCCGCCTGCAACTGCTTGTAACTTCGGTTCCAGTGGGTCTGGTGCCCCTTTGTAGCCTCCGTGGGCACTGCACATATGTGTGCAGATAACTACATGCAGGCACTCACACCACACACATAAAAATCAGTCTTTAAAAGTAATCACGTGGGGAGTTACGGAGGAGGGCACCTGAGGTTAACCTCTGGCTTCGAAATACACATGCATATATACACTCCTACGCTTATACAATCCATATTAAATCAAGTCGTAAATACAGTTAGTTAACTGAAGCTAAATAATAATAAGTTAATTAAAAAATAGTTACTTAAATCAGAACCCAGTAAGTCTGTCACAAGCTACCACAAAATTTGTTTCTATCATTACATTTTCTGTGACACTGGTACCCATTTTGTGGATGTGGATACTGAGGCTCAGAGGATTCAGTTATTAAGTATCTAAACAGAGTCATACCTAAATCTTTCTGGCTCCAAACAACTTCCTACTGAAAATATGGTCTAGTCATCTGAGACAGCTTAAGATTATAAGATGAATTCAGAAAAATAAATACCTTGAAAATGTCTAAAAGAATTTAACAAAACAAATATCACCCCCATACATGAACAATCTGCACCACTGGGAAACAGTATTTATTTAAACAGTTCTGGGATAGGTCTGTCCTTGATAAGAACTAAGAGTTCATCATGAGACAAGATTGAGAATTAAAGACCAAACTGGTTAAGCAGCAAGATTCTGTCAAGAAATAATGAGAGAAAAGGCAAAAGAAACAGAAAGAAAGCAAGAAATACAATGTGGGGGGCTGGAGAGATGGCTCAGCGGTTAAGAGCAACGGCTGCTCTTCCAGAGGTCCTGAGTTCAATTCCCAGCAACCACGTGGTGGCTCACAACCATCTGTAATGAGATCTGGTGCCCTCTTTTGGCCTGCAGGCACACATGGAAGGAATGTTGTATACAAAATAAATAAATCTTAAAAAAAAAAAAAAAGAAATATAATGGGTACAGTATAGTAAGAGTGTCTGTCCAGTGTGCGTGAGGCCTTGAGTTCAAGGCCCAGGACCACAGAAAGCAAACACGTTTAAAACCCAAGACCATCTACTCAGGCAGCTCTCCCACACTGTCCCTGAAACTGACCAGAAACGCAAACAACTCTTGGGGTTAGAAAACCAAATGGAAAGTTGGGTGTAAAGGCACACCCCCAAATTTCTAACACTCAAGAGGCTGAGGATTGAAAGTTTAAGACAACTTCTGAGTTTACCTGGGCTATTTAGAGAGACACTGCCTCAAAAACAAACAAAAAGATCTTTTTTAAAGAGAAGAAGGTGGGTAAGACTGAAAAAAGGGGAAGAGGGAGCAAAGACAGATGGAAACTGGGGGCTGGAACTGTAGCTCAGTAGCTGAGGAGCTTGGCTAGCATGCATAATGCTCACTAACACACCTTTCTTTTAAGATCCCTGAGAAGCCCTCATGAGGGCTCACAAACTTGGTGATGCCAACGTCAAGCTCTGTGAGCCCATGCTTCATCATGTCTGCAAAGCTCTCTGGCTCCTCCTCTTCCCCTGTCTCTGGAAGGCCTTCTTCCTCTTCTTCCTCTTCTTCCTCCTCTTCCTCCTCTTGCACATGAGCACTGGAATTCTTTTCATCTTTCTTTGTACTTCCAGCTTCTGGAGGCCCAGGCTCATCCTTACTGCTGTGCAGACCTTCATGTTCTACTCCATCCTGACTGTCGATCAGACAGCACTCTGAGACCTTCTGTTTCTTTGTTTCCTCCTGCGAGGCCACACCGTCATTATCTTCCACAACAAGGCACCCACGTTTCAGGGACACGTTTGTCATTTCCATCTTTAAGGTTCCAAGAAAACATTTACGAGAACCTTTTTAGAGAGGAGAAAAGAGTAGAAGTTAACAATCTCCCATAAAGAAGCTGATTTTTGGCAAACAGAAGCACAATGAACCTTGTTCAGAGGGTCCTTTAAAAAACCATTTATTACAATAATTCTCAGGGGTATGGAAAGATGGCTCAATGGTTAAGAATGCTAGCTGATTTTTCAGAGAACATAAGTTTGGTTCCTAATACCAGGTGGTTCCTAATACCTAATATCAGGTGGGTCATAACCACCTGCCAGTCCAGTTCTAGGAGATTAGACATTCTCTTCTGGCCTTCTAAGGCAATCACATGCATGAAGCATTCACTGACACACATTCAGATAAACAAAACATGCAAGTATCTTTTTAATGAGAAAGTAAGTAATTCTGAAATTCGCACACACTCAAAAGTATAAAAACAGAAAACAAGTACAATAATTTGCACCAACATTCTCATGAACAGCTAGGTGCAGTGGTACATGCCTTTAATCGCAGCATGTGGGAGGCAGGTCAGGTGGGTTTTCTGTGAGTTTCAGGCCAGTCGGGGCTATACCTCAATAAACCAACAAACAAAAAACTTTAAATGTAGTTTTAAGCTAGAAATGTTTTTTTTTAAAGGGATTTATCTTTTTTTAAATATTTATTTATTTATTATGTATACAATATTCTGTCTGTGTGTATGCCTGCAGGCCAGAAGAGAACACCAGACCCCATTATAGATGGTTGTGAGCCACCATGTGGTTGCTGGGAACTGAACTCAGGACCTTTGGAAGCGCAAGCAATGCTCTTAACCTCTGATCCATCTCTCCAGCCCAAAAGGGATTTATCTTAAGAACATAATTTAGAGAGGGGCTGGCAAGATGGCTCAATAGTTAATAGCATTTGTTGCTCTTGCAGAGGACCTGGGTTTTGTTCCTAATACATGGTGGCTCACAACTATCCCAAATTTGTTTCATGGGATCTGATGCTTTCTTCTGACTTCTGCAGAAACCAGACATATACGTGGTGTATCTATATACACACAGGCCAAACTCTCATACATAAAAAAATTTAAAAATTAAAACAAAACAAACCCAAACCAAAGAGAATATAAATTCGGGGGATGAAGGGACGGCTCAGAAGTCAAGAGTTCTTGTTGCTCTTTCAGAAGTTCCACATTCAGTTCCCAGCACCCGCATGTAGTGGGTTTACAACTGCCTGCAATGCGAGTCCTTGGGGATTCTGAGCTCTGTTCTTACACACAGATGTGTAGACACACATGCACGCACGTAAGACAAATGAAATATAAATAAGCTGAATAATATGTAGATACAAGTGACGAGGAACTGCAACAGGCGGTTACTTCTAGTTGAGGACCTAGGTGGCTATAGCTGTGCTTTCACTCAATACTACCATTGTTTTATTATAACCTCGTCCCAGGCACGTGTATTATCTTTCCAAAACTGGTAAAATACAGCAGCATATTAACGAGAGGGGTACTGTTATGTAGTACCTAAGAAATCAGCCAGGTATGATGGCACACTCCTGTAATCTCAGCACTTGAGAGGCAGAAATTAAAGGACTAGTTCAAGGTCAGCCTGAGCTATAAGAGATTCAGACTCCAAAACAGCAAGGGATGGTGGCTTAGTCAGTGAGGTGTCTCCTTGTAGTCAAAGACTGGTCTTTCATTTCCTGACAGCTTAGACCAGAATAATTACACTGAAACTATATTAATTACAACACTATTTGGCCAATAACTCAGGCATACTTCTAGCTAGGTCTTACATCGTGAATTAACCCATTTCTAATTATCTGTGTATCACTACGAGGTTGTGGACTACGGGTAAGGTAAGACAGCAAGGTAAGGTTCTGGCAGGTGTCCTTTGCTGCATCCTTCTCCTTTGGCAGCTACATGGTGTCTCCTTGACTCTGCCTACTCTCTCTATATCTCTGGACTTCCCACTTGGTTTTGCTCTGCTTTTTGATTCCTGAGCTATTGTTGATGCTTACTCATGGTTTGTTCCTTTAAATACTTTTGCTTTCTGAGACAGGGAGGGTCTCATGAAGGGCTGTGCATGTTAGCAAGTGTGCTAACAATGAACCACATTGACCTTTGTCTTTACTTTGAGACAGGGTCTTCCTAAATTGCTTAGAATACCCTTACAGGCTGCTTTTGAACTCGTGATCCTCCTGCCGAGGCCTGCAGCAGCATGCATGACTTAGAGACACTTTCTTTAAGGGCAGAGCACACCCAACATCCTATTCAGAAAGAAAAATTTACTCTAACATATAGCGAGTATATATATCCTGTGTAGGCACTGAATGAAAATGGATGACTTCTTGCAATGAAACAGATGACATTCTACTTGTGGACATATTCAAAAACAAAATAAATTTGCAGGGGATGTTCTCAGAAGCAGAATACAATTAAACAAACCCTGTGTGAGGACATGTAAGCCAGTTAAAAGCAGAGAAAGGGATGGATGAGCAGAAAGGGTCATTTTGTGTGAAGCCTCCATAAAGATGTTTTAAAGACTTGAAGAAAGTAGACCTGAAAAACTCTCAGTAGACCCTGAGAGTCCCACGGGGGCAGAATAGAACCTGTAAAGATCACAGGTAGAAATTAGGCTAACAGACCAACTGGTCTGTTATTTCTTTCCAGGGTGCAAAAATCTCAGTTTCATTAGTGCCTTCTATTGCCCCATCCTCTAACAAAAATGTTGAACAGTAGAGTGTGATGGCCCAAGCCCGTGAGTTCCAGGCCAGCTTGGTCTACAGAGTTTTCCAGGACAGCAAGGCTATACAGTAGGGAGACTGTCTCAACCCTTCCTCCACAAAAAGAGAGAGTCAAGTTCAGAGGGGGATACAGTGGATGTCCTTCTCCTGTAAGACCAGCACTTGGGGGGCTGAGGCAAGAGGCTCTCTAGTTCAGGCCACCCTGGTCTACACAGTCTAAGTCCTGTCTCAAAACTATGTGTCCAAATAAGCTTGTTAAATTAATAGTTTCTGTCTGTTGGCTATTTGCTAATTATTGGACATGATTTCCCTCTTTCTCACTAAAGCAAATAGTCTGAATTTTGACAGCTCCTTCAATAAAAACATTGCCCTGCCACCGGGGTATACCAATTTACAGATGGCCACAGATTTTGTATTTGTTGTTGTTGTTATTGTTGGTGGTGGTAATTTTAGAGTGGGAACAAATCAGAACAACACCTACATTTTAGTTTTTTTTTTTAAATTTCATTTTTTATTTTTATTTTTTTTAAGAAATGGCCTGTAACTCTCTCCCAACCCTACTTTCTTGACAGGCGCTGATTAACAGCAATAACCATGTGCTTTTTAAAGCCCCCTCAGTTTAGGGCTTGTGGTAAGGACCAAAGGGTAAGTAGCCTGCCTGCACAGCAAAGGCTGGAGAAAAGACCCCAGAAAGCCTGATTGCTTTCTTGAGGGTGAGAAGAGCAGCAGCCCGAGGCCGGCCTAGAACGTAAAACATTTGCGGCCAACACCAGCACTAAGCCCAGACCCGTGCACGCCGGTCGGACAATTTGGGGGGTTGAGCAGGGCTGGGGAAACGGTTGGTTTGTATTTCTAAGAAGGAAATGAGCTTGGGGAGCGCCTAAGGCACCTCCAAGCAAGGAAGGAGAGGAAAAGGTTCCGGTCCACAGAGCAGCGTCCAAAGAGGGGTTAGGGACGCAGCGCCGCCTAACGACCAGCCAGGATCAGGGCGAAAAGCCGGGGTCCCGGAGCACCGATCGGGAATTAGGGATCTGGGATCCGGGATCGGGGAGCCTGGAGCAGATACCGGAGAACGAGAAATGTGGAGCCGGAGGCGGAAAAACAGGGGACGGCGCGGGCTGCGACCGCGGCCAGCCACCCTCCCGGCCGCGTGCTTCTCCGAAGGCCTGGGGCCGTGCCGCCTGGCCGAGCACTTACCCGGAGCCTGAAGGCGCGGGCCAGGCGGCAAAGAAGGCGCTCGCTCTGGACGCAGGAGAGCGGCGGCCACTCTGAGGAGACCGCAGCCAGCGCCAGTCCGCAGAGGCTACACCGCGAGGAAACCCACTCGTACCAGATCTCCCACCAGCCGCCGGGCTGCACACGTGCGGCGCAGCGCTGCGCAGACCACGCCCTGGGGCGGAGCCCGCCTCACCCACCCGCGGTCCCAGGAGGACGCTCCGCCCACCGGTGCCTGGGAAGTCTCTCGCCACAGGCAAAGGGCTCTGAGCTTATTTAGGACTTAAAAAAACCAGAGACTGCATTTTTAGTTGTTAATTGCGCTTGAGTGAAAGCTTCTTTCGCCTTTTATTATAGGTAAGAGCGCATATTAATTGAATGAGTTTCCTATCAATTCGATGCTTGTGTTGTGTTTTGGTCATGTTCAGACATTATGACTCTTTCTTGTTGCATCCCATCACTCAGCGAACAATAATGAAAAAAGAATTATTTTCTCTTCTACAACTTGATACTTACAAACATAACAATATCTAAGAATACCATTCTCTCACAATCCCTCTTTGAGACAGGATTCTTACTCTGTAATTCAGGTAGGCCTGGAACTCAGGGCAATCTGCTGCTTCAGTCTGGTTTTGACACTTCTTACATTTGAGAATTCCCTAGTCGGACTGCCAGAGAAACCCCATCATTGCTGGTTTATGCTTTGGGGTCAATAAAAATAAAATGTATTTTTATTCTTATGCGCTTCAAGTAGCAAACTGATCAAATCAAAACACCCTATAACATTTCAGATGTAATTTTTCACCCAGACTTCAACACAGGGAAAAAATAATAAAATAAATCAAGATATGTAAGAGTGTGGTGGTTTGAAAGAAAATGGCTCTCAAATGGAGTGGCACTATTAGGAGGTGTGGCTTTGAGTGGTTGTGACCTTGTTGGAGGAAGTGTGTAACTGTGGAGGGTGGACTTTGGGGTCTCACATATGTTCAAAATTCTACCCAGTGTCTCAGACTACTTCCTGTTGCCTGCCAGGTGTAGGATTCTCAGTTACTTCTCCAGCACCATGTCTGTCTGTATGCCATCATGTCCCACCATGATGGATAATAGACTGACTATCTGAACTGTATGTGAGCTACCCCAATTAAATGTTATACTTTATAAGAGTTGCTGTGGTCATGGTGTCTCTTCATAGTCACAGAAACCCTAACTAAAACATGGAGTGTCACAAGCTTGTTATCCCAGCACAAAGTTGATGGGGGAAGAAGGACTAGAAGGTTATGGTCCTTTGGGGCTGTGTAAGGAATCCCAGATCAACATGGGTTAGGTGAGAGCCTGTCTCAAATAAAAATGGTATTTCAAATCTTTGTATTTCTCTTAGACATGTGTTGTGTTTGTTGTATCTCTGTGTTTATGTTCACATATGTGATGATTGTCTTATTTGTCAATTTGACATAATCTAAAATTACCTGGGAGACAGGCTCCTGGCCATGCCTATGTAGAATTATCCTGGTTGATTTAATTGAAATGGAAAGACCCACATACTATGAATAGCATCATTCTCTGGCTGGAATTCTGGACCATGTAAATCAGAGGCTCTCAACCTGTGGGTCATGACCTTCTTGGGAGTTCTGTTTTTTGTTTGTTTGTTTGTTTGTTTGTTTTTCCAGACAGGGTTTCTCTGTAGTTTTGGAGCCTGTCCTGAAACTCGCTCTTGTAGACCAGGCTGGCCTCGAACTCACAGAGATCCGCCTGCCTCTGCCTCCCAAGTGCTGGGATTAAAGGTGTGCACCACCACCGCCCCCTTCTTGGGAGTTCTAATGACCCTTTCATTGCTGTCTGTTTCCACTTGTGGGTGTGAGGTGACCAGGGTTCTTAGCTTCCCTTCCATAATGGACTCTATCCTTGAACTGTCAGCCATCTTTAACCCTTTCTCCCTTAAGCTGGTTTTATCACAAGAAAGTCACTAAGACTTTGTTCACTTTTAAGTTCAAGGAGACAGAAGGCCCGTATTGGGTGTTTTCCTTTATTGCTTTCCAACTTACTTATTTTTACCATTGTGTGTTTATGACATGTGTGTATGTGTGTGCATGCCTACATGTGGAGGTCAGAGGTCAATTCTGTAGAGGTTGGTTCTCTCCTTCTACCTTTACATGGTTTCTGGGAATAGAAGTCAAGTTGTCAGGCTTGCTTGGCAAGTGCCTTCTCCTTTTGAGCCATCTTGATCATCCCTTTACCTTACTTTTTGAGAAAGCTTTTCGATGACCCTGGAGCTCATCTATTTGACTAGACTGATTGGCCAGAGAGCTTAAGGCTCTTAAGCTGTCTTTCTAATGCTTGTATTACAGGTACCTGCTGTGTCTAACTTTTTACACGAGTACTAAGATCTGAACTCATGCTTGCACAGTGAACATTGTATTGACGAAACCCTGGCGGTGGAGTTTTTCATCGGGACCATGATCAGCTCTGTTCAGCCAGCTGCTTCCCAAATAACCATTCAAAGACTTATTATTAATTATAAATGCTTGATTGATAGCTCTGGCTTATTACTACCTTGCTCTTACAACTTAAATTAATTAAGGTGCTGCCCCGAGGCTCTTGACTTTTACCTCTCCTGCATATCCTGCTCCCTTTCCATCTTGCTGGCGACTCCTCTGACTCTACCTTCCTTCTTCCCAGCATTCTCTCTGCCCTGAAAATCCTGCCTAACTATTGGTCAGTCAGCTTTTTATTAACAATAAGAGCAATACCTATTTACAATGTACAAAGATTGTTCCACAGATTGTCCCACAGCATCTCTCCAACTCAAGACTTCTTCTTAAAACTTGGATTTAATGTGAAAATTCAACTAATTGAATCATTGTCTTAATTGTTTTCCTACTGCTATAACGAGACACCATCTCCAAGGCAACCTGTAGAAAAGAAGAGTTTATTGGGCTTACAGTTTCAGAGGATGAGTACATGATGATGACCTTCATGGGGAGTATGGCGGCAGGCAGATATGAGCAGTAGCTGAGCACTTACATCTGGATCCACAAGTTTGAGGTGGAGAACATCAGGAATGGTGTGGCTTCTAAAACCTCAAAGCTAGCTTCCTTTGACATGCCTCCTCCAATAAGGCCACACCTCCTGCTTCTTCCCAAACAGTTCTATGTACTGGGGACCAAGTGTTCGAACATATGAGCCTGTGGGGGTCATTCTCATTCAATGACCACAGCCATATATAATTAGCTTAGACATGTGGGTTTTGTATTGCCTTCCTCTATTATGCATCTCAGTTACCTACCTAAATTCTTTCCTTTGTCCTTGTTTCATTCATTTATTCATTCACTTTTTTTTTTTGAGATAGGTGCTCAGTGTACTGTTATGCCAAAGTCCAGATACCCAAAATATCACCACGAGACTGAATCCAACACAAAAGCAGAGTCTTTTAATACGAGTTAACTGGGGCCTCTCTCTCCATCCAAAGCAGCAGCAGCACCACCACCACTACCACCACTACCAGCAGCAGCAGCAGCAGCAGCAGCAGCAGAGGAGGCCCTGAGTAGTGTGGAGAGGCAGTTTTTATAGTGGCCAGGCAAGATGTGAAGGCCTTGGGGGATTTCAAAACTACATAGCTACACATTGGTGATTGACTCAAGCTCTGACTAGGGGTATCCGGACTGAGTTGATTAGCTGCCTTAGGTCTAGGGGAATTGCAGAGGACTCCTGGAGTTGTTTACTCGCTTCTGATAGGCCCCTCCCTGTGTGTGTGTGTGTGTGTGTGTGTGTGTGTGTGTGTGTAGGGGGGGTGAGGTGTTTCCTGTTCCTGACTGGTCTCTCTCAGTGGTGTGTTGTGGTACCCATTAACCCTCCCCATGGGTTAAGGTCAGGGGAAGGTCAGAGGCAGTTGTGCCTGCTTGGCTGAAGGAGACTGCTTCCTGCTAAGGTCAGGGGGAGGTCACACCTCTACACCAGAGGGAGCTACTTCCCTGCTCAAGGCTTAGTTGGGATTTGTGTTTCAGTTGGTCAGGGGCAGAGATGGCTCTGATTTCAGGGACAAACTGTTTCTTCCACTGGTCCTTTTTAGCCTTTTGGCTCTAATTTTAGGGTCAGGGCATATTTCTTTAACTGGTTCTGATTCTAGGGAGCAAGTGTTGTTTCTTTGGTTTCAGGGTCAGGGTGTTTTGCTCCAGTTCTGGGTTTGGGAATAAGGTGTTTCTTTTGCTGACTCAGGTTCCATATCCTTGGTGTGTTTCTTTCCCTGGCTCTGGGTTCAGAGTCAGGGTGCTCAGGGATTGTGCTATGGCTCCAGATCTGCTGGGGCCAGGGTCCCTCATATAGCTTAGGCTGGACCCAAATTCAAGATCCTCCTCCCTCAGCCCCCCAAGTACTGTATTTATAGGCTTGTGGCACCATGCCTGGCTCATTTCACTAATTCTTGTACAATCACATACTCTTGGGCTGTGGTAAATTAATAATGACCCTACATCAGCAGATTCAAATACAACTATGTGGCATAATTTAGCCCAGACTCTTTATTTTATTTTATTTTTTGCCTTTTCAAGACAGAGTTTTTCTGTGTAACCTCGGCCATCCTAAAATCACTGTGTAGACTAGGTTGGGCTCAAACTCACAGAGATCTGAATACCTCTAACTCCCAAGTACTGGGATTAAAGGCATGTGCCACCATTGCCCAGCTTTATTTTAATTTTTGATTTTTTAAAATTTATTTTATTATTTTTACTTTTTAAAACAACTGATTGTTTTGTCAGTATATCAAGTGTGTTCCTCCTACCTGGAGTCCAGAAATTATTCCCCTGGAATTGGAGTTACAGCCGGTTGTCAGCTGCTGGGTGTGCTAGGAAGTGAATCTTTTTTTTTATTTTTTAATTTATTTATTTATTAAGGATTTCTGCCTCGTCCCCGCAACCGCTTCCCATTTCCCTCCCCCTCCCCGGATCAAGTCCCCCTCCCTCATCTGCTTGAAGAGCAATCAGGGTTCCCTGACCTGTGGGAAGCCCAAGGACCGCCCACCTCTATCCAGGTCTCGTAAGGTGAGCATCCAAACTGCCTAGGCTCCCACAAAGCCAGTACGTGCAGTAGGATCAAAAACCCACTGCGATTGTTCTTGAATTCTCAGTATTAGGAAGTGAATCTTGGTTCTCTGGAAGAGCAGCTGGTACTCTGAATTGCTAAAACCATCACTTTAGACCCTAATATTTATTTATTTTTTCTATTGAGACATAGTCTCATTATGTGGCTCTGTGGAACACACAGAGATTCACCTGCCTCCGCGTTCTGAGTGCTGGGCTAAAGATGTGCACCATCACCCCTGCCACCTCTCCTGGCTCTATGTCTACTTACATTTTATGTGTAAAGGTGTTTGTCTGCTTATATGTCTGCACCAGTGAGTTTTCTTCTCATTGAGTAGTTTCTGTTTTCTCTAAAGATTTTCTCCTGTTGGAGCTGGGCGGTGGTGGTGCACGCCTTTAATCCCAGCACTTGGAAGGCAGAGGCAGGCGGATCTCTGTGAGTTCGAGGCCAGCCTGGTCTACAAGAGCTAGTTCCAGGATAGGAACCAAAAGCTACAGAGAAACCTTGTCTCAAAAAAAAAAAAAAGATTTTCTCCTGTTGGATCCCCATTTGTTTTGATCTCAAAGGGATTGCCTTTCAGGATTTGCTAATGAGGTTGTCAGATTTCCAGATTCTCTGCTGTTGCTTCTAAGTAACTCCAGTTCCTCCTCCTTGGGAAATGGTAGAGGCTTAGGGGCCTCTGCTAGGCAAAGTGCATGTTAGATTTTTGAGTGCTTTTCTTCTATCTGGCTCCCAGAATGACTCTCTAGTTGGAAAATAAGAGGGTCATCTCTATGCAATTTGACCAATATTAAATAAATATCGAGATACTGGCATTCATTGGTAAATATATGCCAAACCAAGTAACCTACTTTGCCTTTTATGGCCACCATGCTCACTCTCATTTTCAGAACATCAGGATATTGTCTAGATATTTATAATAAACTTACAGATTCACATAAAATCTATGGCATGGAAGGAGAACTATTTTCAAGTTCCATTATCTCATGTACTTAAGGGCATCTTTGAACTCAGTAGCTGGAGCTGACTTTGAACTTCTGATCCTCATGCCTTCCTTACCTCCCAAATGGTGGGATTACAAGTGTGGGTCACCAAGTGAGGGCTGAATTCTGTTTTTATTAATTCCATAGAAGTGGAGGGAGCTCTGTCACAGCGAGGATGCTTTCCTCTGCAGGGCTGGGAAGTAGTAGGGCCACCGGGTTCCATGAGCTGTCGATGTGACCAGTCAACCAGGAGGTGGCACCACGGAACAGACTGCGGCGACGCAGATAGGTCTCTCTAGCCGAGAGAACGGAACCAGAGAGACGGCGAAAGGAAGCCGAGGTGGCGCTCGGTCTGGCCTCCCTGGAGGCTGATGTGGTTGTTTTGCCCGTCCGTGGGTGCCCTTACCGGACTCTGTAAGCCAGGCTGGCGGCGAATGGAATCGAGGACTCGCGCGGAGGCAGGATGCTTCCAGCTGGCGAGATAGGCAGGGTGTCGGCAGCCCCGGTGAGGTGTCCCTGGAAACCCGGGGAAGGGACACTGGTGACCCTGTGAGGTGGCACAGACCTCCCTAGGGGGATTATCCCCGCTAAGTTAACCTGGGAGCCTGTGAAGATGGTTCCCACGGTCCGAGGCAGTAAGGGGCTCCCCCGGGGAAGTAGTCACAGTGGAGTGTTCCAGGAAGATGACAGTTTTGAGAGTTGGCGGGAAGGTGGACTCAGTGTCCTGGCAGGGTAGTTGGGAGCCTGGCGAGGTGGTCCAGATTTCTGGGAAGGTGGCTGGGATACGCGCTTAGGACCTCTTCTCCAGTAGGTGACCTTTTGGAGCCCTGTGTGCACTCCACTTGAATCTAACTTGTTCGCCACACCTGTTTTTCTGCCAGTGCTGCCCCGAAAGCGGTGACGAAATGAAGAACACAGAGGAGAAAAGTAAGCAGGCTTCAAACCCTTAGTTCTTTTTGCCTGGCTGTCCTTCCCAGCAAACTCTTTCAGGCTCTGCAAAAGAGGTTTCTTAGCCTGTTATCTTTTAAATGAAGTATTTTCTTCTGTACAATGTGTTAATAGTAATAAATACTAGTTATCTTTGCACATGGACTTTTGTCTCTTAAAGATTGTAAGATATAGAGAGAGCACTCTTGAGACTCCTACCTAGTGTCCTGTCAAGTATGACTTTACTGGGGCCTGTCATTTTAATGACACAGCAGCCTGATATCAGGTATTTGGAGGGAGTGATGTGGGTCACTGTTGCTGGGCTCAAGAAAGAGGTTAGATAATTGCTTAATTATACTTTTACTTTCAGTAAATTTGTAATTGAAATTTACTTCAGGTAGAACACAACTTAGGTCCTAAATCTTGGTCCGGATAGGGGATAAGGAAAAGATCTGATAGCTCATTTCCTATTAGGGCAAGGAAACGTGTCAGAGATGTGGATATTTATCCTTTTACTTTAATGAGATAAGCATAGCAAGTTATTAGAAATCCAGTACTCTTAGGGACTGGTTTTGTCCCTCATGCCTCTGTTTCCCAGGTGTCATATTCCCAATCTCTTCAGGACCTTTTTTCCTTTTTTTTTTTTTTAAGAGGAAGCAAAAGAGCATGCAATAGCTTTTTTAGTGTGCTAAGAGTTCAGTTCAATGACTTGACAAGCAGACTGAGGGTGCCCATGTCACCGTGTCCTAGGAGGAAGTTCTGACCTTGCTATTGGCTACTGTTAAGCTCCCTCCCCCTTTTTCTTGGATCTGGAAAGATGGCTTGTTGCTTCAGAGTGCTTGCTGCTTTTACAGAGTATCTTGTTCAGTTCCCAGAATGCAGGTGGCAGCTTAGTCTTTAGTTTCAGGAGTTTAAATCCCCTGTTCTCACCTTGTAGGGCTCAGGAAGCAAACCTATGTGTACATCAGTTAAATGAACAAACCCTTTTAAAAAAGCAGAAATTGTCTGGGAAGTATTTATTACAGTGGTAGAATTCTTGCCTAGCACTTTGGCAGCCGTGGATTTGAACTTAGGCACCACCACACAAACAAACAAACAAACAAACAAACAGAAAATGGGCTTAGTTGTTAAGAGAATTCACCGCTCTTCCAGCTGGGTTCCATTCCCAGCACCTACAGGGTGGCTAACAACTACTTATAACTATAGTTCTAGGGGATCCAATGCCTGCTTCTGGCCCGTGTCTGGCCTCTGTGTTCATTGGACGAATGTGGTACACAGTCATACATGAAGTCAAAACACCTGTATACATGAAAATAAAATCTCTGAAAGCTGCCGGGCAGTGGTAGCACACTGCTTTAATTCCAGCACTCAGGAAGTAGAGGCAGGTGGAGTTTGAGACCATCCTGATCTAAGAAGTGAATTCCAGGACAGCCAGAACTGCTACACAGAGAAACCCTGTCTTGAAAAATCCCACTCAGATGCCTTGACCCTTGACATAACTGATCCGTCATTTTAGAATGTCAGGTACAAATTATTGCATTAAGGACTTTGTTGTGTAGCCAGTGACTCAATCATCTGCTGTGCAATGCTGAATGCTCTTTATAAGAAATAAAAGGAGCCAGGTGTGCTGGCTGATGTCTCAAATTCCTTTTCTTAGGAGACTGAGGCAGGAGGATTGCCATGATTTGGAGACCAGTCTAGGTCACAGATTTAGAGCCTATCTTTTTGTTTTTAGATCTTTATTTTTTAGATTTGTGAAGTATAATTAAGCCTAGACTCCTTTTTAAAATTTAAATTGATTTATTTTTAATTTTTATGGTGTCTTGCTTGCATGTATGTCTGTGCACCATATGCTTCTCTGGTGCCAGAAGAAGCCAGAAGAGGACTTCAGACCCCTGGGAACTGAAGTTAAGATGGTTCTAAGCTGTCGTGTGGGTGCTGGGAATCAAACCCTGGTCTTCTGTAAAAGCAACAATAGTTATTCTGCAGCCCATAGATCCTACCTTAAGAAACCAAAATAAAACCAAGTATGGTGCATGCCGGTAATCCTAGCACCCAAGAGGATGCTAGGATTAGAAATTGAAAGTCAAAGTCATCCTTGACTAGATAAGCAAATTTGAGACCAGCTCGGGATATCCGAGAGCTTTCTCAAAAGCAAATAAACATAAATAAATAATAAAAAAATCCTTATTTATAATTTTGAAGGAGATATGCTTAAGAATATAGTATGCCATATTTAAATATGGTTGTAATTTTTGTTGTTTAAAGTGAAGGTTAAATTGACCACCCAGGAAACAGAAACCTAGTTCTGTCAAATATACTCCGTACAACTCATTTGTTATATTTATGAAAAGTTCTTAAGAAGATATTAAGCAGTCAGGACATGATTGCAGTTGCATGTGTCTTATGTATCCCAGGCTGGTTTTAAACTTGCTATGTCGCTGCGGATGCCTCTGAACTTCCCATCTTCCTCCCCCCACTTCTCCAGTACTCCATTACAGGCGGGTGCCATCACATTCGGTATCATTTTACCAACTGAATCGCATCCCTAGCCACACATAATTATATTTTAATGTATTAGTTATTATTGTGGCTAACATATGTCAAATATTAAAGTTGAGATACAGAAAAAATAGCTGTTCATATATGGATAAGAGAATAAAAATAGTTTTGAATTAAAAGCCAGGAAATATGATTTTAGTCTCATTTTCAACCTTTATAGATTGGGGCATACATTATTACTTATTTATAGTTTGGAAGTTAAGACTTAGCCTTGTTTTATTTCTCCTATCAGTGGTTTCTTGCTTCTCATTTGCTGCAAATGATCTGATCCTCCTTTTGTATAAATAAAATTTTTTATTGCATTTTATTTAGTGTGTGTGTGTGTACATAGGCACGTGTGTGCTATGGTGTTGTGTGGTGATCAGAGGACAGCTTGTGAGAGTTAGCTGTCTTCTACCATGTACATTCTGGGCATCAAACTTAGGACATCAAGTTATTTTTTTTTTGTAGGGGTTTGAGACACAGTTTACTATATAGTTCAACCTGGCCTTGAATTTGTATTTGTTCTCCTTCAGCCCCCGGAGTGCTAGCCTTGGTCTGGTATATTCTGTTACTCTATACATAAATATTTGAACAGTATCTCATACACATTTTTCATTTGGGCATATCTTCATTTAGATATGATAGAGTGCTTGCTTAGCACGCTCAGCTCTCTAGGTTCAGTACCCAGAACTGCATAATACTGTGTAGTGGGGCACCTATAATTTCAGCAAAGACTTGGAATGTGGAGTCAGGAGGATCAGACATTCATTTCTAGCTGTATAGAGAGTTTAAGGCCTGCCGGGCTACAGAGACCCTATCTCAAAACAAAAGCTCTAAACCAAAATATGTGCACGCACACACACACACACACACACACACACACACACACACACCCATAACAATTTTTTTTGAAAGAGCTGATGCAGCTTATGCTTTTGTAATTCCTGTAACACAGTGATGTGAGTAGTTGCTTTTCCTTTCTGTAGGTGACATGAACATTGCAGCTCTTGTTGGAAGCGAAAAACCCATGCAAGGTAGAGATAACGATGAGCTTCCCCTGAATGTGTCTGCATTCATAGAAAAGGAAGTGGGAAGTGACCTGAAATCTTTAAAGAAACTTGGCAAACTCATAGAACAGATGACAGAAAATAAAATGAAGTTACAAGAACAGGTAAGTATTAATCTCAGTGAAGTTATAGTAACTGTATTCATTGAAACAGAATGTAACAGTGTTATGCGTGCTGCATATCATGCATTTGAAGATGTAGATCGTGATGGAGAACAATTTAACTGATAGGCTTTAATGTCTTCTGCTACAAATTTTATAAATGAAGTAAACCAGCCTGGTCTACAAGAGCTAGTTCCAGGACAGGCTCCAAAAAAAAAAAAAAAAAAAAAAAAAAAAACCCACAGAGAAACCCTGTCTCAAAAAAAAAAAAAAATGAAGTAAAAGAGTTCCTACTGATTTGTATTTTTGAAAACAGAATGTTAGCTAACAATTTATATCATTTTCATTTTATACCTTCTAGAACAGGTTAATAATTCAGAATGTACAAATAATGGTTAAACAGTATCATTCCAAGTTTTTATAAATGCACATAGAAGAAGGAAGCATGTGTAATGTACGGTGGTTGCTGGGTGTGTTGGCAGCACACGATAACCTCAGCACTTAGAGAGAGGAGGCAAGTGTATCAGGAGTTCAAGGCCAACCTCAGCTATGTAATGATTATAGATCATTTTGGATTCCACGAAAAATAACAAAACAAAAAACTGAAAGAGAATTTTTAACAATGTTTGTTTGTGAGTGTTTGTTGAAAGGTGATTTTCCTCATGCATTTATGTATTATTGAGGTTTCATTTTACTATGGACATAGTACTTTATTTTTAAAAACCCAATGAAAATAATCTTAAGCTAGATAAGTAAGTCTTCATAGTTGTAGTACTCTGTCAAAGAGGAAAGATTCTATAATATAAGAAATTAGTTAGGTTAAGCAAACTCTGGATATGTGGGTGTGGCGTGGCTTTATTTTCTTCCAGCGCCGTGAACTGAGTTAGGCTTCCACAGTTTCCTGCTTTCCTATCACAGCTACTACTAATCTTTATGTGTGGTCTGGTCAGCTTTTCCATTCCTTCGGAGTTCTGCTGAGTCATTCAAGGATGGCCCAATTTGTGGCCTGCTTCCATGACTGTCTTCAGCTTTACCTTACAGATTTTGTTGCTACCTCATCATCCTTCTGAATTTTCCCAAAGAGACTACCCTATGTGGCTGTTCTGCCATATCGTTTTCTCTAATAGAAAATTGAAACCCCTTCCATGTATTAATTTAACACTTTATTTGTTATCATTTTTACCTTTCAGAGGTAAACTAATTTTTTGTTTACCACTAAAGGATTCTAGGTGAGCATTTAATAAGTTGTGTAGCAGAGAATGGCCTTGAACTTTTGACCTTCCTCCTTCCACTTCTGGAGTACTAGGATTTTCAACATGCACCACCATGTTGTGTTCCCAGGGATCAAACTCAGGGCTTCATGCATACTAGGCAAGCACTCTCCCAAGCAGGAACTCAAGTCAGGACCCTGGAGACAGGAACTGATGCAGAAACCATGGAACCTTTTCATGGGTTGCAGAAATCACACTTGGGTGATCAACCTTACTACTAGCTGCTACCTCTGGTCTTTAAAAATATATCATTAATGTTCTTAATGTATGCCTTTTTAGGGTTTCTATTGCTATGAAGAGACACCATGACCATGGTAACTCTTATAAAGGAAAGCATTTAATTGGGTCTGGCTTACAGTTTCAGAGGTAGTTCATTTTCATCATGACGGGACATGGTGGCTTGCTGGCAGACATGGTGCTGGAGGAGCTGAGAGTTCTCCATCTTGATCTGCAGGTAGTAGAAGCAACTATGTGTAGCTTGAGCATCTAAGACCTCAGAACGCACCCCGACGGTGACATACTTCCTCCTAATAATGCCACTCCCTATGGGCTAAGCATTCAGACATGATTCTGGGGGGGGGGGGGCACACCTACTCACACCACCACAGTGTATAAATAGGTTTCATTATGACATTTTCATACATATATATCATTGTACTTTGCATATATTCTCTGATCCTGGTTCTCTCCTTACCTCATTTCTTCTGTCAATGATATTGTACCTGCCCTACATAAGCCTTCCAGCAGGAGCTAATACTAATGCAGCCTTACACCCTAGCTTTTCCCTAGCACCTTGGCAACCAGTGGTCTTAACTTGCTCTTAGAATTCGATCCTTTGCTTCACTACCAGTCCTGTCTTTTCAGTAGATAAACATAGGTCTTCCTATCCCCCCCCCCAAAAAAAAGCCAAAAACCAAAAAGAAAACTATTCCCTTCATTTTTTAGTAGGCATTTATTCATTCATTTGGCTCAGGGTTTTTAAAAAGTCTTTATTATCAATCTCCATTTTCTAGTTTGCTGTTAACTCTTTTACCTTGTGATCAAGTTTGATTACCACAGATATTTTTGCTGAAGTCTATTGCTAACCCTGAAACTGTTCTCCTCTGTCTCTCATCTGTGACTGATAGCACGGCCCTCTGTTTATCACTCAGGTCTCGATTTTTAGTTCTGTGATAAAACACAGTGGCCAAAAAAAAAGCAACTTGTGGAAGAAAGAGATATTTTTGGCTTACACTTCCATGTCATGGTCTATCACTGAGGGAAGTCAAAGCAAGAACTCAAGACAGGAACTAGGACAGAGACCATGGGAAAACAATGCTTATTGGCTTGCTTTTCATGGCTTGCTCAGCTTGTTTTTTCTATAACTAAGGACCACCTGACCTTTAGTGTGCTGTGATCTTCCACATCAGTCATTAATCAAGATCATGCCCACAGACCACCCTAAAAGCCAATGGTTTGGAAGCATTTTCTCAGCAGAAGTTCCATCTTTTCAGTGACTCTATCTTGTGTCAATTTGACAAAAACCCAACCAGCTCAGGTCTGTAGCCTAGCAGTCTGATGCTTCCCCTCCCTCGGTTAATATACAACCTCCAGTCATCTGAGTTCCCTTGTTACTTTCCTATTCCTGCTTTCTACACTGTGAATTTCCTTTATTTAAAACATCTAGTGGACTGTTACTGTTGTACAGTATGTTCTCCCGTTAGCTGTGATCTGGTCTTTCCCTCCTGTCCAGGCTGTTCTCTCTTCTTACTTTGAGTTAGAGTCTTTCATTTAGAATAAGATCTCTAGGCGACTTTTGTGCATGCTCAGGTTTCAGGAGTGCTACATTAGTGTTTCTACAAGCTCCTGGTGTGTTGTTAACAAGGCATCGCTCTAGCACTGGCTAACCTGGAACTCACAAGATTCCATCTGCCTTTAACTCCCAAGTGCTGGGACTAAGGGTGAAGCCACGCCCACTTTGTTTTATTGCACTAACTTCACTTTTTTGTATGATTATGTGTCTCTTTCATACTTAAGGGCAGATGTTGTATCTTTGTTCTATTGCTAGTATAGTGCTGGGTTGAGTGTGCTAATCAGGGCTGATTAAGTTGAAATGCTATGAAATTCTGTGTAGTATGGGTTTGGTCACATGGTTTTGACCTGTAATCCCAGAACACATAAGATGGAAGGAGAATGCCCAGAAATTCAAGGCTAGCCTGGTAGATATGAGACTATCTCAAAATAAAATAAAATATTGGTCATCAAACCTTGCTTTTTGATGTCTAATATTGATTTATGTTTCTCATATATGATAAAAAACATTTTAAAACTGTTTATTTTTTTAAACTTTATAGGTGTAGCTTCTTTTTATTATTTATTTTTTTTTTTGAAAAAATTTCCGCCTCCTCCCCGCCTCCCATTTCCCTCCCCCTCCTCCCACTCCATTCCCACCCCCCAAAAAAGTTAATGTTTAAATGGCATACCAAAAATAAAAATGTTTCATCACGGCAAAAAATAAATAAATAAATAAAACCTGTTTATTTTAATTACGTGATTGGGGTTGGGTTATATGCATAAGTGCAGGTGCCCCCATAGCCAGAGGCTTCAGTCCATTGTGGGTTCTGGGCAAAGAACTTGCGTTCTCTGGAGGAGAAATATATACAATTAACTACTGAGCCATCTCTTCTGACCCCTATAAAAATATCCCTTAATAAATTTCATTTCTAAAGACGTTACCTAAATATCTTTTTATCAAATCAGTAAGTCTCATCCAAGGCTTCCGCAAAATACAGGGACCCAGCTGTATTTTGGGTTTTTTGTTTGTTTGCTGTGAGACAGGGCTTTATGTAACTCAGGCTGGCCTCATACTCCTATGTAGCTGAGACTGACATAGAACTCCTGATCCTCCTGCCTCGTTCTCCCAAGTGTTGAGGTTGGAGGTATGTGCTACCTTGCGTAGTTTAAAAGATTTTTCCCTCTGTGGTACTGAGAATTTAACCCAGTCTTACGCATACTAGGTAGGTACTCTACTTGATGAGACATATCCCCAACTGTGTTATGAATATAGCTTGGATCACAACTTCATTTATTTTATGAAGGAAAATATCTTAGTGAATCAAGAAATCTCTGGCTGTAAGCTTTCAAAGTGTTCCAGATACTTGCATGGGAGCCGTGTGTTGGGAGGTCTCTGTATATAGCATTTACACTTTGGGTTGATTGCTATAGGATAAAGAAATTGAGCCTTGTTAATTTTTTTTTTGTGTGTGTGTATGTATGTGTGTGTGTGGTTGTGTGTGTGTGTATGTGTGTATGTGGCATATGTTTCCATGAGTGTGCAAATGTCAGGTCAGTGTCAAGTGTCTATCTCTATCACTGTCCACATTTTTTTGAGGTAGGGTCCCTTTACTGATTCAGCTAGATGGTCTGGAGCAGAGTTCTACCTGTCTCTGTGCTCCTAGAGTGAGGATTACAGACACAGGGCTGTGCCTGGTTTTTACCTTTCCAGCCCTTTTTCTTTTTCTTTCTTTTATTTTTTTTTAAACACACTATCTTTTTTCAGTTTACATACCAATCCCCGTTCCCACTCCCTCCCTCCTCCCATTCCCTTCACCTTAGTCCCCCCACATCCCCATCCAATCCTCAGAGAGAGTAGGGAACATTGCTTTGAGGAAGGTCCAAGGCCCTCCCTACTATATTTAGGCTGAGCAAGGTATCCATCCAAAGAGAATAGGTTCGCAAAAAAACAGTACAAGCAGTAGGGATAAATCCTAGTGCCCTTGCCAGTGACCCTGCAGTCTGCTCCAGCCATACAACTGGATCTAGTTTATTCCTATGCTGGTTCCTTCCCTGTCTGGCTGGAGTTGGTGAGCTCCCATTAGCTCAGGTAGACTGTTTCAGTGGGTGTCCCCATCATGGCCTTGACCTCTTTGCTCATATTCTTCCTCCTCCCACTCTTCAACTGAACTTTGGGAGCTCAGCCCAGTGCTCTGCTGCAGGTCTCTGCCTCTGTTTCTATCAGTTGATTGATGAAGGTTCTATGGTGACATTTAAGATAGTCATCAATCTGACTACAGGTCAGTTTGGGTACCTGTAGTAGTAGGAGCGGCGGGGCTGCGTCCTCAGCACCCCGGCCGCCTGGCTAGCTTATGCCCGAAATAACAACACACAAACTGTATTCATTTAATCACTGCTTGGCCCATTTCTATCTAGCCTCTTCTTGGCTAACTCTCGCACCTGGACTAGCCCATTTCTGATCATCTGTGTAGCCCACAAGGTGGCTTACCAAGGAGGTTCTAGCCTACGTCCATCCTGGGTCGGAGCTTCATCGCGTGTGCCTGGGAGAGCGGAGCATGGCATCTCTCTGAGGCGTCTGCTCCCGAGAGGAGAGCTGTCGAGTCTGAGCTCACTTCCTCTTCCTCCCAGCATTCTGTTCTGTTTACTCCTCCCACCTATGTTTTAACCTATGAGGGCCAGCCAAGCAGTTTCTTTTTATTGCTTAACCAATGAAATCAACAGATTGATATAACACTCCCACATCAGGTACCCTCTCCATTATTGCTTAGGGTCTTTGCTGGGGTCATCCTTGTGGATTCCTGGAAATTTCTCTACAGCCAGGTTTCTTGCTATTCCCATAATAGCTCCCTCACTCAAAATATCTCTTTTTTTCTCTCCTCTACTATACCGTTCCCTCAAGTTCTATTCCCCTCCCTTTCTTCCCTTCTTTTCTTCCACCCTCCCTTCTCCCCGCACACCCATTCTCCCAATTTTGTCAGGAGATCTTGTCTATCTATTTTGCCTTCCCAGGGGGGAATCTATATATGTTTTTCTTAGGGTTCACCTTGTTACTTAGCTTCTCTAGGGTCATGAACTATAGGCTCGTTATCCTTTGCTTTACAGCTAGTATCCATGTTCATCTTTCTGGGTCTGTCTGGGTTACCTCACCCAGGATGGTTTTACTGAGGGTATTTATCAGCTGTAGAAGTTCCCTGGTAAAGTTTTTGGGGGTCACTTATGTATACTATCATATCATCTGAAAATAGCCAAAATTTGACTTCTCCCTTTCCAATTTGAATCCTCTTGATCTCTTTTTGTTGTCTTATTGCACTAGCCAGAACTTCAAGAACTATATTGAATGGATATGGAGAGAGTGGACAGCCTTGCCTTGTTCCTAATTCTAGTGGAATCGCTTTGAGTTTCTCACCATTTAATTTGATGGTGGCTGTCGGCTTGCTGTATGTTGCTTTTATTATGTTTAGATATATTCCTTGTATTCCTGATCTCTCCAAGACCTTTATCATGAAGGGGTGTTGGATTTTGTCAAATGCTTTTCCATTTCTAATGAGATGACCATGTGTTTTTCTTCTTTCAGTTTGTTTATATGGTAGATTACATTGATAGATTTTCGAATGTTGAACCATCTCTGCATCTGTGGGATAAAGCCAACTTGATCATGGTGGATGATTTTTTTTTTGATGTGTTTTTTGATTCGGTTTGCCAGTATTTTATTGAGTATTTTTGCATCTATGTTCATGAGTGAGATTGGTCTGTAATTGTCTTTCTTGGTTGAGTCTTTTTGTGGTTTTAGTATCAGTGTAACTATAGCCTCATAAAAAGAGTTTGTTAATGTTCGTTCTATTTCTATTATGTGGAACACTTTGAGGAGTATAGGTATTAGCTATTCTTTGAAGTTCTGGTAGACTTCTGCACTGAAACCATCCGGCCCTGGCCTTTTTTCAGAGGTTTTTTTTTTTTTTTCCTTTTGAAGATTAATTTATTATGTGTACAGAGTTCTGCTTGCATTTATACCTGCAGGTCAGAAGATGGTATGAGATCTTATTACAGATGGTTGTGAGCCACTATGTGGTTGCTGGGAACTGAACTCAGGACCTCTGGAAGAGCAGCCAGTGCTCTTAACCACTGAGCCATCTCTCCAGTCCTCTTTTGATATAGTCTTATGTAGGCTAGGGTGGCCTAGAACTCAATAAATAGCCCAGGCTGACCTTGAATTCCTGATTGTTCAACTTCTACCTCCCAAGTGCTGGGACAGAAGGTGTATGCCAGCACACCTAACCAAACCTTTTGTTTAAAGGGTTTTTATGTTTTTTTTTTTTTTTTTTTATTTTATGTACATGTGTGCCCAGGCAAGGGTGTCAGAAGCCCTGGAACTGGAGTTACAGTTGTGGGCTGCCATGTGGGTACTGGGAATTGAACCCAGGTCCTCTGGAAAAGCAAATAGTGCTCTTAACCTCCAAGCCATCTCTCCAGCCTTTATGTTTTGTTTTTAAGACAAACTCTCATTACATAACTGTGGCTAGCCTGAAACTCACACACAGCCTTAAACTGACAAGGTTCTCCTGCACCTACCTTTTGAGTGTTGAGATTAGAGATTTATACCACTGTGCCCAGCTAGCTTGAAATTTTTAATACTTTCAGTTCTTTTGGAACATGATTTTGGAAAAGACTAACAAAATTTTACCTCATTGCTAATATTTTTGTGTGTTGTTAGGTACTTGCAATTTCGTCAGAAATCCCTAAAAGAATTCAAAGTGCTTTAAAAGATGCAGAAGTATCCAGACACGTTCTTAGTCAGTTTCTGGAGCAGGAAACTCCTCTCTTCAGCTCCATCACCAGCCATTTGCTGACTGCACAGCCCTGGATGGACGACCTTAGTGCCATGATCAGCCAGATAGAAGAGATCGAGCAGCATCTCACGTACCTTAAGTGGGTTTCCCAGATCGAAGAGCTAAGGTAGGTGGGCATTATTCTCATAATTATTGCTTCCTTTGAGCTTCTGTCTCAGAGAGTGTGTGTATGCTGTTAAATAATCGAGTTAATTAAAGATTATAATTTTTACTAGTTGTTAGGAAAATGGCATTATGGTAATGAGTAGTCTGCTCTGTTGTGAATAAATATAAACTTTTCAGGGAGCTTAATTTGTGTTTGAAAGAAAGTACTCTAAATAAGTTAAAAATTTAAGGCTGCGCACGCCTTTAACCCCTGTGCTTGGGAGGTGAGGCAGGTGGATCTCTGTGAGTTCCTGTCTGGTCTACAGAATGAGTTCTAGGACAGCCAAGACTACACAGAGAAACCCTGCCTTGAAAAACTAAAAAAATTAAAAAGTTAAAAAAAAAAATTTAAGGCTCAAGCAATTGTGTTTTGAACACATGATCAAAACTACTATTTCTTTTCTTTCTTTTCTTATCACTGTATGCATATGGTGCACATAATATACATGCAGGCAAAGCACTTGTAAACATAAAATATGAATAAATAAATAATTGGCTGTGTGGTGGTATTTTATACCTTTAATTCCAACACTTAGGAGGCAGAGGCAGGCAGATCTCTGTAAATTCGAGGCCAGCCTGGTCCATAGTGTGAGTTTCAGGACAGCGAGGGCTACACAAATCCTGTCTTGAAAAACCAAAACTATCAATCAATCAAATCAATCAATCAATCAATCAATCAATCCTGTCTTGAAAAACCAAAATAATAAGGAAAGGAATGAATAAATGAATGAGCGAATGAATACATAAATAAATGCTTAAAAAAGAACTGTGAGCCTAACATATAATCCCCAACTTGGGACTGAAGCAGGAAGATTGCTGCATGTTTTGGGTCAGCTTTGTTTACATAGTGACTTCCAGAAAACCCAGGATACTTACTGAGACCTGATTTCCAAAACAACAGCAAGCAAAAATAACTACATAATTTGGCCAATGTGATGGTTCAAACATGACATTTTAGTTTTGGGGAGGCCAAGACAGAAGGATAGCAAGTTCACTTCAAGAGCAGCTTAGGGCTTCATGGCCAGACCTTGCCTAAAAACAAACAGACAAATACCCACCCCCAAACAATGCACTATTATTAGATGAATAATAGAGTGAAATACCTATGAATAGGGAAAAATAAGAAAGTTATTTTGATAAAAAGAGAAATAAAGTTCACATCTGTTTTGTGAACACCACAAGTTGATTCTCTCTGGTCAGAGCAACGTTTCTGCCTAAATGGGGAGATTATTCTGCTTCACGGTATGGTCTCTACCCCTTCCAAATTGTACATTGGTTGTCTTCGTTTATTTTATTTTTATTATTATTATTGTTTTTTTGAGACAGGTTTCTCTGTGTAGCTTTTGTGCCTGTAGACTAGGTTGGCCTCCAACTCATAGAGATCTATCTACCTCTGCTTCTCGAGGGCTGGCTTGAAAGGCGTGCACCACCACCACCTGATGCTTTTTATTTTTAAGACAGAGCCTTACTATGTAATCCTGACTTCTTGGAACTTACTATGTAGACCAGGCTTCTGGCATCAAACTCACAGAGATCTGCTCTAGTCGTTGAGGTTTTTTTTCTTTTCTGTTTTGGGGGCCTGCTACCCAGCGCCCGAATAAATACACATGGAGGCTTATTCTTTCTTATGGCCTTAGGTTGCTTTGTGTCTATCCAACTTTTAAAAAATTATCCTGTCTGCCTCTGGGCTTTTATCTTTCTCTATTCTATATACCTTTCTTTACTTCTTACTCCGTGGCTTGCTGAGTGGCTGGGTGGCTGGCCCCTGGTGTCTTCTCTCTTCTTTTATTCCTTGATCTTTTATTCCCAGATTTCTCCTCTTATTTATTCTCTCTGCCTGCCTGCCATGCCTATCCTTTCTCCTGTCTACCTATGAAGTAATAAGGGTGGCGGCGGGGCTGCGTTCCCAGCACCCCAGCCGCCTGCTCTTATTACTTCATTGTGGCGCCCCACATGATGGACTAAACCCACCTAAAAAACCTGAGAAGGCTTAAAAATAAGGGAGAGAGAGAGTTTAACACAGATTTTTGCTGTTTGTTGATGGCGTGCTGTAGAGAGATTTCCTGATTCGGCAACAGCAGCAGAAAAAACGCTGTGTCATTTTAAAGCGCTGCTTCTTGGGGCTGTGCTGCCAGCGTGAACTCTGGCTTTAAAGCATTTGTGGCACTCTGCTTGCTAGAGGCAAGCAAGCTTCTCTCATCTAAGAGAAGCTTCCTGACTCAGCTTTGGCTGCAAAACCCTGCAGCTCATTAAGAGGTCCTACCACGAAACACTTAAATGGTGTTGACGAAAAGCTGAACACATGCTTTTCGGTTTTCAGCCGTAGCAGAAAAAAAGCTGCGCCGTTTAAAAATGCCGGCTTTCTGGGCTGTCCTGCCAGGACAAACTCTGACTCTTTTACGCAGGCGGTTTGTGCGGTTTGCAAGCACAGGCTGCTGAAGCTCGCTTGCTGGCTACAGCCAGTACCTCAGCCTTGAGGCTGAAAAGCTAAGGAATGGGCTGGGTCCAGCTGGCAAAGCCACGCCTTTAATCCTACTGATATTGCTTGGTAAATTGAAGACTCGTGTGGTCAGAAAAAGAGAGATATACAGTAAAGAGAGATTCAAAGACAAAGAAAATTTCTAAATGGTTTGAAGTGTGTTAAAAATATATGCAGACTAAAAGTTGAAGTTCTTAAAGTAAAAAACAAAAAAAAAAAAAAGGAAGAGAATTGTTATGTGTGGTAGCACATGCCTTTAATCCCAGTGCCTAGAAGGCAGAGGCAAACAGATCTCTGTGAGTTCAAGGTGTAGTAGTGTACACCTTTAATCCCAATGCCTGGGAGGCAGAGACAGGCGGATCTCTGAGAGTTCAAAGACAGCCTGGTCTACAGAGTTACTTCAGGTCAAAGATACAGAGAACCTGTCTCAAAAAGCAAAGAGTTAAAAGTAAAAATAAACAAAATAGAGGTTAAAACAAAGCTGCACAAAGATGGAAAATACACAGAGAATTTTGATACTGTATGCTATTATGCTCTCTTTAAATTATTTAAATGCTGAGGAAGGAGCAACAGCTGCTAAAAGATATTTATTTATAAATGCTGCTGAACTAATCCAACATAGATATTTTTATGCCTTGAATTTGAAATTTGGATCTAAGGACATGATACTTTGGAAAGGAGTTTCTTATTTTGTTTTCACAGAGGATGAGACGCTGTTCATTTCTTCTATTCCGATTTGGTATGATGGACCACGCCCTCCTGAAGGGTTGGTGTGAACACCTTCAGAAAATTGCTTTGCTCAACTGCCAACTGAGATGAAACTAGCACACAGGTTATACCATGAAAGACCTAATTAACGACGCCCCCATTCAGCAGGAAGCAGTTTGGAGAGAAAAAACTGCGCCCATATTCCCAAATATGGTTTATAAACGTCCTTTTACATTTAAAGGGGGATATGATATAGATATGAATAATTTACATTAGTATAGATTTTGCTTTATTGATAGAGATTTAAGGTCAATTTTGTTATATATATATATGTTTCTGATTTTGATTAAGGTATTGTGATTGTGTAGTTCATTTAAATATGTACTGTATAATTAAGAAATATAGGTTGTTAATGGATAATCATCGATAATAGTAAAGCTTGTAGTCATGTTAGTTAGATTTTCTAGACATATAGAGATATATTTCAGATAGGCATTCTTCATATCTCTCAAAGGCTGCAGAATATGGCATTTAAAATATTTTAATAACTTAGGACTTTTCATGACAATGAGACACTCTGCTCCTGGCAGCACCAATCTACTTCAAGAGGAAGATGGGCATCAAAGAGGCTCGTTATGGAGTTTGATAGCTATTTGGGCAAGAAACTGCTCTTGCCTAGACTATTGCATAAACTGAACACAGAGAACCCGCAGAGAGAGGACTATTGAACTTGCCTAAGGTGAGATGATCTTTCGGGGTTCCTGATTCATGAAAGAGTCTGCGAGACATTCTGCAGGACACAACAGATAGTGACTGAACTGACTTTGAATTTTCCTGCTTTATGGAAATGTCTGCTGGATAGCATGGGCCTGAAGGCTGAAGATGGATGCCCCAACGGTACAGAGGAACTTTGGGTGACTGTCCAGGTAGCAAGATGTCTCTGTCATTTCTAGAGTTTTAAAAGTTGCTTTTTTCTTGTTTGCTTAGGTAGTATTGTATCTTTCTGGAGTCTTTGATGGAGTTAAGAATAGTTAGTTATAGTTTTCCTTAGTTATGATAAAGATTATTGTAACTTTTACTTGATAACTGTTTTTTTATGTGTAATTTTGCTATGTTAAAGTTAAAGCCTTTTTTTTGTTTAAACCGAAAAAGGGGAAATGATGGAGGAAGGTCATTGGCCAATAAAGAAACTGCTTGGCCCTGTGGGTGGAGTAAACAGAACAAAATGCTGGGAGGAAGAGGAAGTGAGGTCAGAGACTCACAGCTCTCCTCTCGGGAACAGACGCCTGAGAGAGACGCCATGCCCCGCTCCCGGCATGAAGCTCCGACCCAGGATAGACTAGGCTAGAATCTTCCCGGTAAGACCGGTTCTCACAGATTATTAGAGATGGGTTGATCAGGATGTGAGAATTAGCCTGTAAGTGCTAGAGCTAAAGGGCCAAGCAGTGCTTAAAAGAATACAGTGTCTGTGTAATTATTTTGGGGCATAAGCTAGCCAGGCGGCTGGGGTGCCAGGGACGCAGCCCCCCGCCGCTCTTATTACTTCATACCTATTGGCTGTTCAGCTCTTTATTAGACCAATCTGATGTTTTAGACAGGCAAAGTAATACAGTTTCACAGAGTTAAACAAATACAACATAAAAGAATGCAGCACATCTTTGCGTCATTAAACAGGTGTAACACATCTTCAACTAATATTCTATAACAATCTACCGATATCCACATACTGGGTGCTAAGATTAAAGGTGTGCCCTCTTGTGCCTGCCTCATTTTTTAATTGGAGGTCTAGGCAGGTCTTAAGACTTATAAATTCCTGAACCTCCTGCCTCTATTTCCTCAGTGTACAGTGCAAGATTACATGCTGTGTCGCTGTGCCTGGCTACATTTGTACATTTCTTAAGCATGATGGTCTTTATTTTAATTTAATGAGCTCTTAGCTTGGAATACGTTCTTTTTTGGATGTAGAAATGGTAACTATGGTGAAAAGTATATAAAAACTGAAGGATACTTTACTTCAGTGTCCCAGTGCTAATTACATTATCCATGAAATGTGACCCATCTGTCCTCTCAGGAGGAGTGGGAGGGACAGGTAGATGACATCTGAAGAACAGGCTGCTCTTAAGAGGATGTAAAGGAAGGAACTCGGGTTCCTTCAGATGTGAGTGTCTTATAAAGAGGATGTAAAGGAAGGAACTCGGGTTCCTTCAGATGTGAGTGTCTTATAAAGAGGATGTAAAGGAAGGAACTCGGGTTCCTTCAGATGTGAGTGTCTTATAAAGAGGATGTAAAGGGCGGTGGTGGCGCACGCCTTTAATCCCAGCACTCTGGAGGCAGAGGCAGGCGGATCTCTGTGAGTTGAGACCAGCCTGGTCTACAAGAGCTAGTTCCAGGACAGGCTCCAAAACCACAGAGAAACCCTGTCTCGAAAAACAAAAACAAAAAAACAAACAAACAAAAAAAAGAGGATGTAAAGGAAGGAACTTCAGATGTGAGTGAGTGTCTTATAAAGTAAGCAGCCAGCTCACGGCCGTGCTTCATTCTTCCTTAGATGACAGAGAAAGTTTTTTTTTTCCTTTTTTCCTTTTTCTCCCCCTGAGACAGAGTTTCTCTGTGTAGCCCTGGTTGTTCTGAAACTCTCTCTGTGGACCAGGCTGGCCTTGAATTTACAGAGATCTTCCTGCCTCTGCCTCCCGAGAGCTGGGATTAAAGGTGTGCACCACCACTGCTTGACTTGAGAAAGTTTTTCAGAGATTAAAATTGTTCCAAGGGATTTGGGTGTGTTTAATCAGTAAAGTGCTTTCTGTGTAAGCATAAATATCCCGAGTTCAGTCTCCAGCTCCTGCATGAGAAAGCTAGCTGTGGGGGACAGAAAGAAGGACTCCTGGAGCTGGCCAGACAGACAGTGCAGACTCTAGACTCCAGATGAGTTGGTGAAATTCAGGTTCAATGAAGAGGCCATGTCTCAAAGATAAGGTGGAGAATGGTTGAGAAAGACACCTGCCATTCACCTTGGGGTCTCCACACAGGTACACACAAACATCCACATCCACACACAGACAGGTCCACACACACACATCCACACACAGACATACACACACACACATGTACACACATACACACACACATCCACATACAGACAGGTCCACACACACACGTACACACACACACATCCACACACAGGTCCACACACACACGTACACACATACACACACACACACACACACACAGGTCTGCATACACACATACACACAGATGTAAACACATACACACAAAGACAGGTACACACACACATACACACATATACACACAGGCATCCACACACATCCACACACACATCCACACATAGACAGGTCCACACACACACACATACACACATACACACACACAGACAGGTCTTCACACACACATACACACAGGTGTAAACACATACATACAAAGACAGGTACACACACACATACACACATATACACACAGGCATCCACACACATACATACACACATACACACAAAGACAGGTACACACACACACATCCACACAGGTGTATACACACATACACACAAAGACAGGTACACACACACACATCCACACAGGTGTACACACACACACTAGCTCATTCCACTAAAAGCTCTCATTAACATGTGTTCTGCTTTGTCTTACAGTGATAACATTCAGCAATACCTGATGACCAATAATGTGCCAGAGGCAGCCTCTATCCTGGTGACCATGACAGAAGTTGACATCAAGCTTCAGGAGTCATCTTGTACTCATCTTCTTAGTTTCGTGAGAGCGACAGTTAAATTCTGGCATAAAATTCTCAAGGACAAGCTTACCAGGCAGGAAATATCTCGTGGTGATTGTTTTCTGATGGATATTTGGTAATTCAATGGCATCATATGAGATAATGTTTCTTTTCTGTTACAGTGATTTTGAGGAAATTTTAGCACAGCTTCATTGGCCGTTCATCACACACACCCAGTCTCAGACTGTTGGCATAAGCCGGCCTGCTGGTGCGCCTGAGGTGTATGGTACCCTGGAGACCCTGTTTTGTCAACTGTTGAAACTTCAAGCCTCGTATCTTTGTTGGAGTGGAAAACTTGATAAAACTTCTTCCTGTAGTAGATTTGTGGCTAGTGATTAAAACATTCTGGGCAAGTGATCGAGAGGTAGAGTATGAAGGAGGCAGTGGAATTATCTCCAGTACCAGGGGAAAGTTTTCAAAGTGTCCATAAGCCAAATCGAGGGTCCTGGGTTAGACTTGATGTGCTTGTTGGAGAATATATATTCTCTTTGAAAAATGAATTTTCTGGGAGTGGGAGGGCTGTAAAAAAAGAATTCTGAGATCAACAACTGTCTTAGCCAGTGTTCTTTTGCTGTGAAGAGACACCGTGGCCACAGGAACTCTTATAAAGGAAAACCTTTAGTTGGGTCTGACTTAGTTTCAGAGGTGTAGTCCATTGTTGTCATGGTGGGAAACATGGTGCTGGAGAAGGAGCTGAGACAGCAGGAAGAGGGAGACACTGGGCCTATCCTGAGCGGTTGAAACCCCCAAAGCCCACCTCTAGTGACACACTTCCTCCAAGGCCACAGCTATTCCAATAAGGCCACACACCTAGTCCCTGTCAAATTGTATCTCTTCCTAATGACCAAACATTTAAATATTTGAGCCTGTGTTGGCCATTCTTATTCAGAACACCACAGTAACTGGTCAGTGTTGGCATTACAGGTCTTTTAGAACAATAAAACAAATAGGCAATAGGAAAAAAAAACCTTAGAAAGTACTAATCAAATGATTGTGTAAGTTGATTTTCTTACCGTTCATTGATTCTAAAAACCTTTTATATTTTCATTTATTTTTTATTTTGTGAGTATAAATGTTTTGCCAGTATCTGTATCATGTGCATGCCTTGTGCCTGTTCAAGTCAGAAGAGTACATCAGATCCCCTGATGCTATGGTTAAGGATGATTGTAATGATGTGGGTGCTGGGAATCCAGCCTGGATTCTCTGCAAGAGCAACAAGTGTTCTCTCTCCCTCCCTCCCCCACCCCCTCTTTGGTTTTCCAGACAAGGTTTCTATGTAGCTTTGGAGCCTGTCCTGGAACTAGCTCTGTAGATCAGGCTGTCCTTGAACTCACAGAGATCCTCTTACCACTTCTGGGATTAAAGGCATGCACCATCACTCCCTGGCTACAACAAGTGTTCTTTACCATGGGGTCATGTCTTCAGTCCCATGAACCTTTTTAGGTTTAAATTCAATATAAAGTTAGATTTTTCATTACTTGTATTAAACCTTTTGCTAAGTATTAATATATTTGATGGAAATTTTTTTTTGTGTATGTATGTGTGTACACTTAGGTGTATATATGTGATTTTGATTCTTTTTCCTTGACTTGACTGTGCCAGAGATGAATTATTAACTGAGCCAAAACAACTCCCAGAAAAATATTCTCTTCCTCCATGCCCTTCTGTGATCTTGCCCATCCAGATCATGCTGACTCCCCTTCAGAAGAGATTCAGGTACCACTTCAGAGGAAGCCGGCAGACGAACGTCATCAGCAAGGTGCGCTTCTCTATTTCCTCTTTTCTTTTTGAGATGGTCCGAGAAGAACCCCAGACTGGCCCCAAACTGAGCTCCCTCTGCATCTGCCTCCTGAGAACTGAGATTACATGTATGTGTCACGATATCCCTTTGCCGTGTTTTCATTAAATGTTACCCGTGCCAGGGTGTTTAAGTTAAAAACTGATCTCTATACATGTTTCTGTTTTCCCTAAAAGGCTAAATACCTGCCTCATGACTGCCCTTTGTAGCCTTCACACGTTGTCAGAATTGCTGCTCTCTTTGGGACATTGACCAATTTCTCACATTTACATTTGGGCAAGCAGACTTGTCTTCACTGTACAGCCCACTCCTGTAGATGCATAGAGTAAATAACTGTGAGTTCCACAAGATAGTGCATTGGCTGGTGAATAGACAGGCCAGTGCCAAAGTGACTCATAGCTGTAGAAGAGACATCATGGCAGTAAGTGATGGAATAATTTAAAGGAAATTGTTAGCAGCATTTGAACAGAGGGACCACATCAGTGTATCCTGTTGCTGCTTTTCTGTAATTATAATTTACAAGGATGAGGGCACTGTCTTGTTTATTCTTGATGTTTGCTGCAGCCAATACAGCACATGGAGCAGGGCTCCAGGTATTTACATGTCATATGAATGAACTTAATGTTTGTACTTTATGGGTTTCCTTTTTGGATAGAGTGTTGTTGGAATAGCAGAATAATTTAGTACTCAGTAGTAAATGAGGCAAAACATAAACCGAACATGTAGAAAGGCAATAATATAATTTGGTGTAAGAAAATTTTGAGTTGTGTTGGCTTAGTTTAAAAGTGTGATCCTAATGAAGTTAGTGCACTGTCACTACACCTAAAATGAGACAATCCTTGAGATTAGATGCTGCCCTTATTTGTATGCCCAACCTTTAGAACACCATAGGCATTAACAGCATTTTTTTTTCTCAGTGCTGGGGACTGAACTCAGGGCCTTGCACATGCTAGGCAAGTGTTCTATCCCTGAGTTATACCCCCAGCTTAGTATATGTTTTTGAGTTCTTGTCTAGAAAAACTTGAAATGTTTGCAGAATCCTTTCTAAAGACAATTTAAAGTGCTTTATGTGGGGCTGGTGAGGTGGCCTAGTGGATGAAGCCGTACATACCTCCAAGCCTGGCAGCAGGAGTTTGATCCCCAGGACCCACACTGTGTCAAGAGAGAACTGACTACTAAGGTTGTCTTCTGAGTGCCACTGTACACTGTGTCTCTGTGCAAATGTGCATGTCTACACAGAGGAAAAATGTAATATAAATTTTAAATTCTTGGTACATTTTAAGGCTTGGATATATTTTTAATGTAGACCAGCTGACTTTCCCCCTTTATGTTTTGAAAAGAGAAAGCTGAAGAACATCATGTTTAAAACTTATCTGGGGATGTAACTCATTCTAAGTATTTAGCATGCTTGCCTAGCTCACATGAAGACCTAGGTTTGCTCCCCTGCACCACATAAACCACATGAAATTCTCAAACGAGGGAGGTAGAGCAGAAGATCAGAAGTTCATCATCCTCAGAGTTTGAGTCTAGCATAAGCTGTATGAGATCCTATCCCCAAAAACTTTTTGAAATGCTATTTCAACAAACAGTTTCAAAGATATTAGTTGTTTGTAGTACCTCATCATGCTAGGTTTGGAGGGCTGTAAAATAAACCAGCACTTTATTTCTTTCTCCTGTGTAGGTCAGAGGAGCGGCCTGTGCAAGTTGGTTCTTGCCCTCTACCACGTCAGGTTGCTAGGTTTGCTCGCAGGCCCCTTCACTCACAGAGCTGTTGTTTGTTTTGTTGTAGAACCTAGGGCTTTGTGTGCGCTGGGCGGATGCTGGTTTCTAAGTGTGTTTGACTGTCTTTTCTTCATTATTGTTGTCATTATGCCCTCCTCCTCTTTTTTGTGGCATTGGGGGTTGAAACCAAGGCTTTTTACATCTAAGTGAATGTTATACTACCAAGCTATATGTAGCTCCAATGTGGTATTTTAAATTTGTGAGTTTACTGATTTAAGCCACATTATTGGAATTTGTTGAGAGTATATTGGGAAACATTTGATTATGAAGTCTTTTGTGAGTTTGAAGTACAGGGTAAGAATTATTGTCTTATGTATAGGATTTTTTTAAACTAATTTGGTGTCTGTTTACAATTAAATGCACTTAATTAGAATTTTTATAACTAAAGAATAAATAAAGAATAGAAACCATTTCTTTTCCCTTAGCCTGAATGGTACTTGACTCAGGTACTCATATGGATTGGAAACCATGCTCACTTTCTGGATGAGAAGATTCAGCCAATATTGGATAAAGCAGGCTCTGTAGTAAATGCCAGGGTAAGAGGCTAAGGCCTTTGAATTTCAGCTTCATTAGAGTTGTTCACGTACCTGATGGACATGATTCCTCATACCTGTCTGTTTCTTTCAGCTCGAGTTTTCCCGGGGCCTTGTGATGCTTGTCCTTGAGAAGCTGGCTTCCGATATACCTTGCCTGCTCTATGATGACAATCTCTTCTGCCATTTGGTGGATGAGGTGTTGTTGTTTGAGAGGGAGCTGCACAGTGTTCATGGCTATCCTAGCACTTTTGCCAGTTGTATGCATATTCTGTCAGAGGAAACCTGTTTTCAGAGATGGTTGACTGTGGAGAGAAAATGTAAGTGCTCATGTGGCCATTGCCTTGGGAGGGCTGTCTCAGTTGTTTTTTGTTTGTTGTTGTTGTTTGTTTGTTTGCTTCCTTTTTGTTTTATTTTTAGGCAAGGTCCCACTATACAACTTTGGCTGGCCTACAACTCTCTATGTAGACCAAGTTGGCCTCAAACTCATTGAGATCTATATGCCTTTGCCTCCTAAGTGTTAGGATTAAAGGCATGTACCACCACTGTCTGGCAATCTGTCTGTTTTTGGTGTGTAAATTTTTGGGTTTTTTTGTTTTTTTTTTCTTTCTCTTTCAGCTCTGAGCAGGAACTATAGGAGCCTGTTTTCCTGGGCAGGATCTATTGAATTACCTTCAAAGACAATCTTCTTTTCTTTCCATGAATCCTCAGGGTTTTTTTTTTTCTTTTTTTCCCTTGGAATTGCAGTCTGCCTGTTAAAATATTGAGTCAGTAGAGGATATTGCTGTTTTATAAATTTTTGGCATATACTGTTTCTGCACTATTTCTACCTTTTGTTGATTGTTTTTGGATGTACCACATCTAGACAGCGTAACTATTTTGAGGATTTGAGAGGAGAGAAAATAAGGTATTTTATTTAACTCTAAAGTAGAACATTTTAAATATAGTGCAATTAGTTAGAGATTGCAAATTTATTTTGTATGAAAAAAATAATTGCTAAAAAGTATAAGTTGATAATTTAAGGATGACTATAACTCCTTGACATGGTCTTTCTTTCTTCCTGTTAGTTGCTCTTCAAAAAATGGACTCGATGCTTTCATCAGAGGCTGCTTGGGTATCTCAATATAAAGACATCACTGATGTGGATGAAATGAAGGTTCCAGACTGTGCAGAAGTTTTTATGACTTTACTTTTGGTTATAACTGGTAATTACTGGTCTTTTAATGTATAATATTAATTTAAAATTAAGTTTTTAAGCTGTGTGTGGGGACACACACTTGTAATCCCATCTTGGGAAGTAGAGGCAGGGCAGGAAGACTAAGAGTTCAAGGCCAGTCCCAGCTACAAAGCAAGTTTGAGGTCAGCCATATCAAACAAAAACAAAACAAACCAAGGAGCAAACAAAAAACAAAACTACTGTAGTAAGTTTGGGGCTTGAGAGGTAGCTCAGCAGATGAGGATCTTGCGCTCTTGGTAAGCTCCCAGTTTGTATGTAACCTGCTGTAACCTCCTCAGATACCAGGTGTGTGTGGTGCATATGTATACATGCAGGCACACATTCATAAACATAAGAGTGCTAAATCTTTAAAGTAGTACATTTTACCAGGAGGTAGTGGTGCATGCCTTTAATCCTAGCACTTGGGAGGCAGAGGCAGGGGGATCTCTGAGTTCAAGGCCAGCCTGATCTATAGAATAAGTTCCAGGATAGCCAGGGCTACACAGAGAAACCTGTCTCCAAAAACCAAAACCAAATAAACCAAGTAGTACGTTTCACGCGGAATTTTTTTTTTTTTGTCGTTGTTGTGGTTTGTTAAATAAGGGATCACGGTATAGTAACTTCATGTTTTTTCTATTCTAGTAAAAATCTAGGACAGTAGTCTCATGTTTGGTTTTATAATAATTTAGGACTGAGCCAGGTGTGGTAGCATTCACTTTTTATCCCAGCATTATGGAAGAACAGTTTAGAGGATTTGTGACTTTGAGACCATTCTGGTTTATGAATTCCAGGTTACCCCAGATGTATACTGAGATTCTGTCTCAAAATAATGAAATAACAGTAAATGTTAATAATAATATTAATAGTAGCAATGATCAGGCCATTTGAGATGCTATCTCAAAATAATGATAACAACAACAGCATCAATAACTTAGGATGTAAACACTGGTATACATATGAAAGGAAAAAGTCTTGAATGAGGCTGGGCAGTGGTGGTTCATGTCTTTAATCCCAGCACTCGGGAGGCAGAGGCAGGCGGATCTCTGTGAGTTTGAAACCAGTCTGGTCTACAAGAGCTAGTTCCAGGACAGGCTCCAAAACCACAGAGAAACCCTGTCTCGAAAAACAAAACCAAAAAAACAAAAAACAAAAAAATAATCAGGCCATTTGAGATGCTCTCTCAAAATAATGTTAACAACAACAGCATCAATAATTTAGGATGTAAACATTGGTATACATATGAAGGGAAAAAGTCTTGAATAAAGGTGGTTCATGCCTTTAATCCCAGGACTCACGAAGCAGAGGCAGGCAGATAATTTATGAGTTCTAAGTCAGCCTGGTCTACAGAGTGAGTTCTAGGACAGTAAGGGGCAACACAGAGAAATCCTGTCTCGAAAAACAAAAAACAAACAAAAAAACCAACAAAAAAAAAATTAAAAAAAATTCATTGTCATTCTTTTTACAAGTCTTCAGATTTCATTTTATTACTATTATTTTAAAGACTTGATGTGTATGAGTATTTATACCTACATGAACGTATGTGTACCATGTGTGTGTTTAGTGCCTATAGAGGCCAGAAGGAAATGTTGGATCCCCTGAAATTGGAGTTACAGATGGTTGTGAGCTGCCATGGAGGGGCTGAGAACCAAACTTGTATCCTCTGTAAGCAAGTACTCTTAAATGGCAAGCATCTCTCTGAGTCCTTTTATTTTACTCAAATTCTTTAGCTTTATGTGTTTGAGACGTTTGCCTGCACATATGTATGTGTACCACATGCGTGCTTAGTGCCTGTGTAGCTCAGAAGAGAGCATTGGATTCTCTAGAATGGGAGTTGTGTATGGTTGTAAGCTGGGAATGGAACCAGGATCCTCTTCAAGAACAGTCATTGTTCTTTCTGCCCCCATTTATTGTATTTTTAAGAGGTAGAGTCTTACTGTATTGCCTGGGCTGACTTGAGCTCCTCTTCTCAGATGATCTTTCTGTCTTGGCTTTCCAGGTAGCTGAGACTAGGAACACACTGCCATGTCCAGTGCAAACCTAAACTTTCTTGGCACTGAAGAAGAGAGTAGAATAATAAAGTAGTTTTAGAATTGTTCAAGGAGATAAAATGATTACGTAATGGAATATAGGGAGTGGTGATCTCAGGGCAAAATCCCACCCGGCTAAGTTTCCAATTTGTGAAAAGGAACTAAAGAAAAGCTTATAGCCAGGTGTGGTGGTGCACACCTTCACTCCCAGCACTGGGAAGGCAGAGGCTGGTGAATCTCTTGAGTTTAAGGCCAGCCTGGTCTACAGAGCAAGTTTCAGGATAGCTAAGCTTCTACAGTGAAGGACAGAAAGCTGTTGAAGATGTAACTGAACAAGGGGGCCGTGTTCTAGTCCCAGTAAGCAGCAGAACTTGGCAGCTTTAGCCACATGGTTGTGGGTTTAGAATTAAGGATAGAAGAAATGGGTTATGGAGTTTACCTCTGAGCCTAAAGAAAGCCCCTGACATGTGACAGGGGTGTTCCTGAATGCAGGCCTAGTAGAGAGGTCATTGCATGAAGCTGTGAAGTTGAAGCCCGCGTTTCCTTGGAGATGGCAGAGTTGTGGATACCTGTACTGTGCCTTTGTCACACGCAGCCCCCAAATGGAACCACCACAGATCTGGTGCCTGACGCAAACGCACTGGGGTTTATTGAATACAAGCTAACTCAGATTGGTTAGGGTATAGGGGAATTTCAAAACAATGACTATCAGCAGACAAGAATTTCAAAACAGCAGTCAATCAGATACCCACAAGGACATTTGAAGCATGCAGTAAAGAACTGTTGTTTGGACACTTTGGTGGGTTACTCTGACCAGGGCTGGCACAGCTTCTTGGGAATGCGTATAACTTTTGCTGGGCTGCATTAACCCCCAGCCCTAGTTAGGTCCTGTCTGAAATGGAGTTCTTCTGTTTGTTCTGCTCCTTCACCTGCTGAGTAGAGCTACTAACAGGGCGTAGAAGCAGCCCACAATAAGCTGAACAGAGTTGGAGATCTGAAGAGCGTTTTGACATCAGACATGGAGATGCAGAGTTTGGAGTCTGCCCAGCTGGTTTTTGGTCTTGCTTTGGTCCAGTTTCCTTGATATGCCCCCTTCCCTGTGTTTTGGAATAGTAATATATATCCTGTGCCATTATGTGTTGGAAGTATGTGATCTGCTTTTTGATTTTAATTTTATAAGGGATTACAGTTAAGAGATTGCCATGATTTTGGACTTTGAAACAAATTTGAGACTGTTATAGGCTATGGGGATTTAGGAAGTTAGATTAAATACATTTTTGCATTATAATACAGCTACAAGCCTTTGGGGGGCCAGAGAGTGGAATGTGACAGTTTGAAAGAAATGACCCCTAAAGGAAGTGGCACTTTTAGGAGGTGTGGCTTCGTTGGAGTTTGGTGTGGTATGGTCTTTCTGGAGCAAGTGTGTTACTGTGGGGGTGGGTTGTGAGGTTTCCTATGCTTGGGATACCTCCCAGTGTCTCAGTCAACTTCCTATTGCCTGCAAGATGCAGCACTCTCAGCTACTCCAACACCACGTCAGCCTGCATGCCCCCATCCCCCCACCATGGTGATAAACTGTAAGGGAGCCCCAATTACATGTTTTAATTAATAGGAATGGGCATGGTCATGGTGTTTCTTTTTTTTTTTTTTTTTTATTTTCGAGGCGGGGTTTCTCCGTAGCTTTTTGGGTCCTGTCCTGGAACTAGCTCTTGTAGACCAGGCTGGCCTCGAACTCACAGAGATCCGCCTGCCTCTGCCTCCCGAGTGCTGGGATTAAAGGCATGCGCCACCACTGCCCGGCATGGTGTTTCTTTACAACAGTAAAAACCCTAACTAAGACAGCAATCCATTTATTTATTTATTTATTTGCTTTTTTTAAATTGATTTTTATTGAGCTCTACATTTTTCTCTGCTCCCCTTCCTGCCTCTCTTTTCCGCTCTTAAACCCTCCAAGGTCCCCATGTTCCCAATTTACTCAGATCTTGTAGCATCCATATCTTGAGCTTTATGATAATCTGAAGAAGTTTCATTCTGACCCAATCAATAATTACCTATTTTGACTATAGGAAAAATGTGAAACACTTAAAGATAAGGGAAGAGTCCTGGGCTGCCCAACTTGGCTGCCATCTGGGCCCAGATCCAGCACTTTGAGTGGGTCTACCTGAACATCTCTTCCATCTATGAGCTACTGGAGCTCATGGAGGAGCCTGTCTTACAGAATCAGATGAATAGGGCCTGTTTTTGGCCCATGCTGCCAGCATGGAGCTGCTGTGGCTGCTGGGAGAGCACAGGGCAGTGGTACTGCTTGCAGGCTACAGGCACAAAGGTCAAGCTTGGTGAGCCTTGGGTTGGATGCGAGGTCACCCTGACTCTGGGCAACCGCAGGATATCCAAGATGAGTTTCTGGCAGTGGTCCAGTATTTATGGTATGTCAGAAACCAGAAATCTTGAAGCAGATTAGTGACTCAATGGAATGAGTATTTGCACTACATATATATATATATATATATATATATATATATATATATATATGTAAATTATGTGGCATACTGCAGTTTCCAATGCCACTATTATCAATGGATATGAGATGGAGAGATGGAAAGATGGAGGCATGGAGGAGTGTGTGTGTGTGAGTGTGTGTGTGTGTGTGTGTGTGTGTGTGTGTGTGTGTTGGAGAGAGATGGAACTAGAGGCGTCATGGTGATGACAGATGTGACAGAAAGACACAGTTGAACATGTTGCCATTGCCAGGTAGGACTGGTGGGGTGATGTGCAGCAGCCTTGAGCTTGCTCAGACTCAGCCCCCAAACGTGCTGCCCAGCCACAAGATCGCTCTAGCTCTGAGCAACAACAGGATGTCGGAGGTAAAGAATGATTCATTTTCTGGGTTGGAATACCATTTAAGATCTTCATGGTCCATCCTGCCCCCAGAGGCTTTGTTGGTATCTGTGGTCCATGCTGTGGTCCCATGCTGTATTGAAGCCTAAGGTTCATGTATATATCAGTGGAGTGGGCTGCCGGTGGAGGCCATGTTGATGACTACCATGCTACCATGGTAGGTCAGATGTATGCCCATACTCTGTGCTAATGCAGAGGCCATGCTAGTGTCTGTGGTCCTGGTTACCACTGGAGACCTGTCTTTTATGTTGATGTGTGTGGCCTGTACTGCTACTTGAGGTCATGTTGATATCCATGGTCTGTGCTGCCACTGAGGGTCAAGTTGGGGTCTGTGGTCCTGCTGCAGCTGGGAGCCATGTTAATGTCTGTGGGCCATGGAGCTGCTGGGGGCCTTGTTGACAGAAGTGACCTATGCCTGTTGATGTAAGTGGGCTGAGGCCATGTTGATGTCCGTGGTCCATGCTCCCACTGACTGTAAAGGACAAGGAAGTTGCTTTTGGAGTGGAATCAATGCTGGCAGACACACAGCTGAGAGCCATAGAAGGCATATGAAAGCAACTACCACACGCTTCCCTATCCCCAACAAAATAACAGCCTAGACAACCAGCCATCAAAGAGCCCTTAAAAATTCTGGTAAGGATGCTGAAGTATTTTTTTCCACAATTGATGACTTCTGGCAGGAGTAGGACTTCTGGTAGGAAGGACTGGAGTTTCTTTTTTCTTTTTTTTTTTTTTTTTTGGTTTTTCGAGACAGGGTTTCCCTGTGGTTTTTTTGGTGGAGTTTCTTTAAGGGGCTGACCACTGCGAGTTTGACCATGCTCCAGTGGGTATATGAGCAACACAAATTGGACTTGTGTTTTTATTTTTTCTTCTTTTTTTGGGGTGGTGGTGGTGGTGGTTACAAAGGTGGTGGAAGTGGACCTTGGGTGCATTGTGTGAAATTCCCAAATAATCAATAAAAATATTACGTTGGAAAAAGAAAATGATTGCCAGATATGATGGTACATACCTTTAATCTGAAATACCAGGATTTTAGAGGTAGAGGCTAAAGAATCAGGGATTCAAAGTCATCCTTAGCCACATAGGGAATTTGAGACCAGCCTGGGCTACATGATCCCTGTCTCACTCAAGTCCTGCTCACCAGAGCTACTAACTTAAGGAACAGTTATTTTTAAACATAATATGTGCTGATTGGTGGTGGCACACACCTTTAATCCCAGCATTCGGATGACAGAGGCAGGCAGATCTCTGTGAGTTTGAGGCCACCTTGGTCTACAAGAGCTAGTTTCAGTAACAGGCCTCAAAGCTACAGAGAAACTCTGTCTCAAAAAAAAAAAAAACAAACAAAACAAAACAAAAAAAAACCAAAAAAAAAAAAACCCCATACTTTCTTTTTTGTAAATGGGACATGATTTTATGTAGTAAAACACACAGATCTAGATTTTTTTTTTTTTTTTTTTTTTTTTTTTTTGGTTTTTCGAGACAGGGTTTCTCTGTGGTTTTGGAGCCTGTCCTGGAACTAGCTCTTGTAGACCAGGCTGGTCTCGAACTCACAGAGATCCGCCTGCCTCTGCCTCCCGAGTGCTGGGATTAAAGGCGTGCGCCACCACCGCCCGGCTACAGATCTAGATTTTAAGTATTTTTAAGTATACTGTTGGATGAGCCTTGACACATGTAAAGGGTAATGTAAAGATAACCCTTGTAATCTTTAAGCGTTTAGGAATGGTCATTTGAGATTTTTCATAAAGGCAGTAGAGTTGAATTTTAGGGAAAACTGTCATGACAGTGCCAAACCCCATCATGTGTTTTGTTAATTTTTTCCCAGACAGGTATAAAAATCTTCCCACAGCTTCCCGAAAGCTGCAGTTCCTGGAATTACAGAAAGATCTAGTCGATGATTTTAGGATACGATTAACGCAGGTCATGAAAGAAGAGACCAGAGCTTCACTTGACTTCCGGTACTGTGCAATTCTTAATGCTGTGAACTACATCTCAACAGTGCTGGCAGATTGGGCTGACAATGTTGTGAGTTAATATGCTTTTATGTTTATATAAATAATATATTGTACCTTGATCTTCTTTAACCTTTGAAATGTTGGCTCTGTTACAAGCAAAAAAAATTATGTTCGACAAAAAGCATAATGATACCAAATTTAGGAGATGTGAGTAAAGATTTTTCTCAATCAAATTTAAAACAGTTAAATAATACTAATTATTTAATAACTTTACTCATAAGAGGGCTAGAGGTATAGCTCAGTTGAGCATATAAACCCACCAAACTTGAGCAAGATCTTGAGTTTGATCCCTAGGACCATAAACTGAGAGAAAGAAAAGACAAAAAGAAGAAAACAGGCAGACATGGTAGGTTAGCCTGTAATCCCAGCACTTGGGAATATGGATCAGGAGCCTCAAGGTCATTTTTGATAATATAGTGAGTTCTAGGCTAGCCTGAGTTACTTCTTTCAGAAATAAACAAAAGGAAGGAAAGAAAGAAAATGAAGACAGACACACAGACTTCCATAAATAACTATATAGCATGAACCATTTTTTTCTTCCAACTTTGTACTCTGAAAATAATAATATGCTAAATGCTAGCACAGAAAAGTCATTATAATGATCCCCAAGCCAATACATTTAAATTGGTGGTATAGTTCAGTGGCAGAACATGGTGAAAAGTTTTGTTTTTATTTCCCAACACTGCAAAGAAAAAAAAGTCCAGGGCTTGACTCTTTTGGATATCTTCAAAACAAGATTTCTTAGTTATGGTTCCTATTGCTGTGATAAAAGACTGTGGCCAAAGGCAGCTTGTCGTCCGCCATCCAGGGAGTCAGGGCAGGAACATGGAGACAGGAGCTGGTGCAGAAATCATGGAGGAGTGTTGCTTATTAGATGGTTCTCCATGGCTTGCTCAGTCTGCACCCAGGACCACCACAAAGGCTGGAACTGCCTACGTCAGTGTCCACAGGCCCATCCGGTGGGTGCATTATGTATCTGTCACTCTTACTGTTTTTTTTAAAGGTTTTCTTTAATGGTATGTGTCTGAGTGTTTTGGTGCATGTAAGTGTGTAAACCACCCATGTGCAGTGCCCACAGAGGCTAGAAGATTCCTCCCATACTGGAGTTACAGAGGATTGTAAGTCACCATGTTGGTGTTGGCCACTGAACCTGGATCCTCTGAAAGAGCAGTGAGTGCTCTTAATTCCAGACCCTTGCTATGCTTCTTACACCACCTTTGTGTTGTTATCACTTCTCCCTGTCCCAACCAACTTGACTATTTTAAGTTTACCTCACATATTATATTTAATTATTAATATTTTAGTATGTATCTGTAAAAGAAAAGTGTGTGCGTGTGTGTAGACCAGAGGTTAATGTCTTTTTTTTCTTCTCTTCATTTCCATCTTATTTTTTGAGGCAGTCTTTTGGTGAACCTGGAGATTGTCCTTTTGGCTAGGCTGGCAGGCTAGGGATACCCAGCTTTGCCTGCTAGTGTTACAATTACAGGTGCACACCATCACGCTGGTGTTTACTTGGCTACCGGAGGTCTTTGTGTTTGAGTAGCATGGACTTTGCCCACTGATCCACTTCCCCAGCCCAAGAACTACTTAAGAAAAAACAAAAACAACCACATACCACATTTACCACATTGAAAAGAAGTACACTGCAAAATATACTGCAAAGTGTATTTTAAGTAAGCACTTCAGTCCTTCAAGGGTCCTACCTATTCTTGCCCTCTCCTTGAAGATTGTATGTGTCTTAGTTGCTGTTCTATCGCTGTGAAGAGACCCCACAACCAGTGCAAATCTTATAAGAGAAAGCATTTAATTGGGGGTTTGCTTACAGTTTCAGAAGTTTAGTCCATTATCATGGCAGGGATCTTGGCAGCATGCAGGCCGGCACTGGAGCAGTAACTGAGAGCTACATCTTGATTCACAGGCAGAGAGGAGAGGAGAGGGGAGAGGAGGCGAGGAGAGAGGTGAGGGAGAGGAAGGGAAGGAGGGAAGGAGGGAGGGAGGGAGGGAGGGAGAGAGAGAGAGAGAGAGAGAGAGAGACCAGACAGACAAGACAGACATTGGGCCTAGCATGGACTTTTGAAATTTCAGAGCCCACCTTCTCCAACAAGGCCACACCTACTCCGAGAAAGCTACACCTCCTAATTATTCTAATCCTTTCAAACAGTTCTGCTCCCTGGTCTAAACATTCAAATATATGAGCTTATAGGGGTCATACTTATTCAAATCACTATGGTATATGTTCATAGATTTAAGTTTTAATCTTGTTATTAATCTAAACAACAGATATTAACTATTAGCTTAGTGAAGGTAACCAGATTTTCTGATATGTACTTCTGTTCGAATATGCCTTTAGAGACTGGGGCTGTGACTCAGTTGGTGGAATCATTACCCCCATGTGTAAGTCCTGGGTTTGATCCCACACAGCATAAACTGGGCATGTGGAGAAGTCTGCGATCCCAACACATGGGAGGTGGAGGAAGATCAGAAGTTCTAGGTTATCCTCAGCTACACAGGAAGTTCAAGGTCAGCCTAAGGTACATGAAATCCTGCCTCAAAAAAGAAAGCCTTTATATATAGTCTCAATATTGGTTAATTTCTTTAGATATTTTAGATACAGTACTAAAGTGATTTCAGAGGGCCTTCCGGGCTAACTTCTTAGGCAAGAGTGCTGTCCAGCTAGGATTCGGTGTTTTAAGAACATTTATGAAGGTACAGCTATGTATTTGGCTTTATAATGTATGCTTCATACAGTGCATTTCATGACAGAAACCATTCATAAGGACCTTAGGTAAGCATATGATGGCAAAATATACATTAGAGCATAAAAACTATGATGAACAGATAGGTATATTATAGATATAAACTGTTATATATTATCATAAAAGCAAAGTAGACTAATCTCCCTAAATTAAAAATATAGTGTGTGTATATTTTAAAAATGCCGCTTTAAAAATACAGTATGTAGAGGGGAGTTAAAAATTATAAAATTAAGGTTGGGATTTTGTTCAGTGGCAGAGTCCTTGCTTAGTAAAAATGAAGCCCTTGATTCAATCTCTTGTACAAAGGAAAATAAAGTAGAAGTTTTTACATAGTGTTGAGAACGTAGCTCAGTTGGTAGGGTTCTTTTCTAGCAACACACAAAGCTCTAGGTTCAGTCTCCAGCTCCACCAAAAACAAAAACAAGTTAACTGAAGGACAGGAGTGTAGTTTAGTGGTAGTAGAGTACTTGCCCAGCATGTATAAGACTGTTGGTTCAGTATCAAGCACCATCTCTCTCTCTCTCTCTCACACACACACACACACACACACACACAGAGTTAACTGAAATATATGTACATGATGTCATTTGCTGGAGCAAGGAAATGAATATAATGCAGAGTGCGTGATTAATGCATTTATTTTTATAAAGTCAATCAGCATTATTTGTTCATTTTGCACTTTTGTGTCATGTTCTACTTCCAGTCAGCACTTCATATCCAGCTCCCACACTGATCCACTTGCTGCTAAGACTTTTCAAAGCATGAAACAAATTGTCATTCTTATGCTAGATGATCCAGTGAGAGACTCATTCAGGAACAGATTTTTAGTATCAATGAAATTCTTTGTAGAACATCACAACTATTTGGTGCCATTGTCTGCTAATGAAGATGGTTTGGCTACCATCTTTACCTAAAGAAAATTAAAATATTGAATGAAGAAAGTATGGAATATATACATATTAGAGTATTACTCAGCAGTAAAAAACAAGGACTTCTTGAATTTTGCATACAAATGGATGGAAATAGAAAACACTATCCTGAGTGAGGTAAGCCAGACCCAAAAAGAGGAACAGGGGATGTACTCACTCATAGTTGGTTTCTAGCCATAAATAAAGGACATTGAGCTTATAATTCGCGATCCTAGAGAAGCTAAATAAGAAGGTGAATCCAAAGACAAACATATAGGCATCCTCCTGAATATTAACCTTCATCAGGCAATGAAAGGAGACAGAGACAGAGACCCACATGGGAGCACCTGACAGAAATCTCAAGGTCCAAATCAGGAGCAGAAGGAGAGAGAGCATGAGCAAGGAACTCAGGACCGCGAGGGGTACACCCACACACTGAGACAATGGGGATGTTCTATCGGGAACTCACCAAGGCCAGCTGGCCTGGGTCTGAAAAAGCATGGGATAAAACCGGACTTGCTGAACATAGCGGACAATGAGGACTACTGAGAACTCAAGAACAATGGCAATGGGTTTTTGATCCTACTGCATGTACTGGCTTTGGGGGAGCCTAGGCAGTTTGGATGCTCTACATACTAGACCTGGATGGAGGTGGGTGGTCCTTGGACTTCCCACAGGTCAGGGAACCCTGATTGCTCTTCGAGCGGATGAGGGAGGGGGACTTGATAGGGGGAGGGGAAGGGAAATGGGAGGCGGTGGCGGGGAGGAGGCAGAAATACTTAATAAATAAATAAATTTAAAAAAATAAAAAAAAAGAAAATTAAAGTATTGTTTCTCGGAGCAAGAGAAAGAACAAAATTTAAGAGTTGACTATTAAGTATGAATGGATTCTGGATTTTATGGTGCTGATTTTATCTTCCCATCAAAAGTCCTTCAATTATTTTCACAGTGCTTCAGACTTTAAATGCTTTAAGTAAATGTCATCAAAGTTTTTGTTGTATAGTTCCATAACCAGAAAAAAAATGACAGTTCGCCTTCCGTCTGTTTCTGATTGTCTGTTGATGACCATCTGTTGTTGGATTATGCCAAGCCTGAAATATCCAAGCATTCAGAAATTTCCTTTCAGTTCCAACTGTCCTAAGTGTGGGAGTTGGGGAGGGGTAAGTGAAGGATTTGTGTAAATGTGCTCATTACATTAGGCATGCCTTCTCCACAGTTCATCTCTGGTTTCAGACTTTGGACATGTGGCCTAGGAGGCTCTTGGGCTAGTACTGAAAAAAAAAATGACATTTTAGTTCTCTGACTGTTATAATTCCAGGTTTATGACAACCTTCAGTTTTTTTTTTTTTAAAAACTTGAGTGTTTGGAGCATGATCATGACCAGGAAATACAAATTTACAAATAAAAGCCACTGTAGTGAGAAAAAGAAACTGTCAGGGAAGGCACACCCCTTTCATTTTAGCAATGGGACCACACCTTCAAGGCCAGCTTCATCTGCACAGAGAGTTTTGAGCTAGCTAAGACTACAAGTACCACAGTAACACTTTTAACCAAATGCTTAGGAGACTGAGGCAGGGTGATTATGAGTTTGAAGATACACTGGACTACTATTTTGAGACCAGCCTGAACTACATAGCAAATTCCAGTCTTAAAACAATGCAAAAAAGAAAACAAACAAAACTCTCACATATGCCAAAAACAAAACAAAACCCAAACAACAAACCTACACAAAACTCTCCCAGTGTGCACGTAGAGAGCTTTAACCCTCTGTATACGGCAGGTGGTGAAAGATGGAATTATAAATCCAGCAGTTCCACTCTTCCAGACAGGCAAAGACATACTACATTTTATGCATTCTCTAGCTGCTGGATGTTTGGATTGTTTCCATTTTGTATCTATTATGTATAATGTTGCTGGGAACAATAGTGTGCCTATTTTTCTGTGAAAAGTGCTTCCATCTTGAACTCAGGACATCAGGCTTGGCAGCAAGTGACTTTACCGATGGAGCCGTCTCTCTGGAGCTGGACTGCTACCTTAAATAAGGAAATTGTATGATGCCCAGCACATGGTAATACTTATCCTAATAGATGCGTGCTTTCAGTTCTTCCTGCAGCTTCAGCAGGCAGCGCTGGAGGTCTTTGCAGAGAATAACGCCCTCAGTAAGCTGCAGCTGGGACAGCTGGCCTCCATGGAGAGCTCTGTCTTTGATGACATGATTAACCTCTTGGAGCGTTTAAAGCTTGATATGTTGACTCGCCAAGTGGACCACGTTTTTAGAGAAGTGAAAGATGCCGCAAAGTTGTATAAGAAGGAAAGGTATGTCCTGTGTCAGTCACTCTTACACAAGCTGGTCGAGTCGAAGGTGGCATGGATGCCATGGATCATAGCTTTTGTGGAACCCCTGCTCCCGTATGTGGAGACTGAACTCGGGGTTCTGTATGTGGTAGGTCCAAACTTTGGTTTCGATGTAAATCTTTCTAAAATCTATTCTTTTGAAATTTACTCAGAAATAAACAAGTGATAATGTGGATTTCACAGAGAAGGGACATGATCTGGGGTCGACTAGCTCGGTGTCCAGAGGAAAGTGCCCTGTAGTCCGTGCCCTGTGTATGTGTCTCACAATTGATTCTCCTGCCTTTAAGCCCTAGTATGGTACCTGCTCACAGAACTGTCATCAGTTTGGAAGTAGTATTAGTTTGTTTGCTAAAATCAGAACATAAGATTAACTGGCGTCTTTTTAATTCTAAAGATAAGCTTTAATTTTTAGCTTACAACAATTGAATTTAGGGTATTTTCAAGGAAATATTAAATGATTAAAAGTTAAAATATAAGTAGATACATTTATTTCTGGGAGGGCCTTTAATATTAGACATTACTTTTTTTCTTTTAAACTCTAGAATTCCCCCCAAACAGTAAATCTTGAATTTAAAATGATTTGTTGAAACCTTAAGGATACAGAGTGATAAGCATCCTTCTGGTGAAGGTTATTTGTTTTTTTAGATGGTTGTCCCTGCCATCACAGTCTGAACAGGCAGTGATGTCCCTGTCCAGCTCAGCCTGCCCACTCTTGCTGACCTTGCGGGATCATCTGCTTCAGCTGGAGCAGCAGCTTTGTTTCTCCTTATTCCGGATTTTCTGGCAGATACTTGTAGAGAAGCTGGATACATACATCTATCAGGAGGTAAGCCAGTGGGTGCTGGGGGGCTGGCTGTGCTGACGAAGGCTGTCGTTATATGTATTGCTTTTTGTTTCAGATAATCCTTGCTAATCATTTCAACGAAGGAGGAGCAGCCCAGTTGCAGTTCGATATGACACGGAATCTTTTCCCTTTGTTTTCTCACTATTGCAAGAGACCAGAAAACTACTTTAAACAGTAAGCCTGATGACTTATTGTAAATATTGGTGTATCCACTTGTTAAAAGAGTTGGCTTCTTTTTTAACAATTTCAGAGTTTCATTGATATTGGTTGCAGTAATATCAATTAAAATCTGGAGCTGGAGAGATAGCTCATAAGTTAAGAGCACGTGATGCTCTTGTAGAGGACTGGGGTTTGGTTCTCAGCACTTACATAGTGGCTTACAGCTGTCCATAGCTCCAGTTCTGACACTGTCTTCTGGCCTCCACAGGCACCAGGCACATACAAGGTGCATAGACACGTACAGGCAAAACAGGCACATATAATTAAAAAAATATATAAAAAATAAGTTAAAACCTTAAAGCATCCTTTGGGTATCTATTTTATTTTCAAAACACAATAGGGAAACCAAAATAATGCATGTGATCCACATCCTCAGAAATTACATGTTGTACTTGCTACCTAGCATCTAGGTCACTGCTATTTGCTTATTACTGGGAGAGTAAATAGAAAATGAATTCAGATATAAATCTACCACCTGCAGAAAATAAGAAATCACAGCTAGGTTTAGTGCCTAACAGTAGCCGAGACCACAGGAAAATGAGTTTTCTTATAAATTTAATATTAGTTTTAGTTCTAGGTATAGTTAAAACATGAGAACAATTACTAAGAATTTAGTAAAAATTTTGTTGATTTAAAATTTACATTATGTATAGGGTTTGTGCAATTTGGAAACATTCCTTTGCAATATAAAAGCTTATGCTTGTTTATTTCAGGAAGCTATGGTTGCTTCTGGTTTGGGTTTCAGGTATTGCAAGCTGGCCATGAATTAGTATGTAGTAGCAGAGGGCGCCCCTTAGCTTCTGACCCTCCTGTCTCCCACTTCTGAGTGTTGTGAATGCAGGTACACACTCTCCACACCCCCAAGTTCTCTCCCACACTTATTCGTTCTAGGTAAGCACTCTACCTAGTACAGTAAATCTCCAGTGCCTGTTTGTTTATTATTGTTATTTTTATTATGTTTTTTTTTAAGACAAGAGTTTCTTTTTTATTTTAATTTTTTAAACAATCTTTTCTCATTTTCCATAGCTATTCCAGTTCCCACTCCTTCCCCTCTTCCCACTCTTTCTATATCCTCTCCCCACCGCCTCTCTTCACTCCTTAAGAGGGTAAGGCTTCTCAGGGGAGTCAACAAAGTCTGGCACATCACTCTGAGGCAGGACCAAGGCCCTTCCCCTATATCTATGCTGAGCAAGGTATCCCTCCAAAAAGAATGGGCTCCAAAAAACCCCTTTCAAACACTAGGGATAAATCCTGGTCCCACTGCCAGTGGCCCCGTAGACTTCTCAAGCCACATTCAGAGTGCCTAGTTTGGTCTTATGCAGGTCCCTCCTCCCCCATCAGTACAGAGCCAGTGAGCTTCCTCTAGCTCAGGTCAGGTGTTCTGTTGGTATCCCCATCATGGTCTTGATCCCTTTGACTCCTCCCTCTCTATGACTGTACTCCAGGAGCTAAGCCCAGTACATCAATTTGATTACAGGGGAAGGCCAGTTCAGGCACCCTCTCCACTATTGCTTAGGGTCTTAGCTGGGGTCATTCTTATGGAATCCTGGGAATTTTCCTGGTGTCAGGATTCACACTAGCCCTGTAATGGCTCCTTCAATCAAAAGGTCTCTTTCCTTGCTTTCCCTCTTTGTCCTTCCCACATCTTGGCCATCCCATTCCCTCAAGTTCTCCTCCCTCCCCTTCTCCTGTCCTCTTCCTTTCCTGTTCCCCTCCCCCCATGCTCCCAATTTTCTAGAAGATTTTATCTATTTCCCATTCCTAGGGGGATCCATGTATGTCTCTCAGGGTTCTTCTTGTTACCTAGGTTCTCTGGGGTCATGGACTATAGGCTGGTTATTCTTTGCTTTACCTCTAATACCCACTTATGAGTGAGTACATACTGTGTTTGTCAAGACAAGGTTTCTTTGTATAGCCTTGGATGCCCTAAAACTAACTTTGTAGACCAGGCTGACCTCGAAGTCACAGAGATCCTCCTGCTTCTGCCTCCTGAGTGCTGGGATTAAAGGCATGCACTACCACTGCTCAGCTGATTTTTATTATTATTTAAATTTTTAAATTTCTATTCTTGTGTGGAGGTCAGATGACAACTTGTGGGAAATAGTTCTCTCCTACCATGCAAAACCCAAGAATTGAAATCAGGTCACAAAGCTTGCCAACAGGCACTTTACCCACGAGCCGTTTTACACAGCCTTTCTATTTCTGTTGTGGTTTTGGTTTTCTGAAACAAAGTCTCTCTGTGTAGCCTTGGCTAGCCTGGAGCTCACAGTGTAGACCAGACTGTCCTAGTAGAAGTAGAGATACTTCCACTTTGGTTTCCTGAGTACTGAGATTAAAAGTATGCCAACATCTCCAACCTGTTTTATGTTTTTGATTTGTTTTGCTTTTCGGCATGTTCATTTTTATTCCTTTTCTTTTTTCCCCTATGTCCTAATTCTACCTAAAATCATTGCTATATTTAATAATCTGTTAACATCAGTTTACTAAGACAAACGAATGATCTGTTAACACTGTACACTTTGTGTAGTCCCAGTATATTTAAAGAACTAAGTAGTAAGTCCATAGGAAGTTGAAATGGCCATGTAGATTCTCCAATGGTGATTGTCAGCCTAAAGATGGTGCAATAGAGAATCTGTCCTTCCCTTCTTTTTTGTCTTCCTAAACAGTGTAAAAGAAGCCTGCATTGTTCTGAATTTGAACATTGGTTCTGCATTACTCCTGAAAGATGTCCTGCAGTCAGCTTCCGAGCATGTTCCTGCCACAGCAGCCTTAAATGAAGTTGGAATTTACAAACTGGCTCAGCAGGATGTTGAGATTTTGCTCAGTTTGAGGACAAACTGGCCTAACACTGGGAAATAATGTCTCTTTAAGAAAAGGGCTATTTAACAAAGAAAACAGTTGGATTGAAGTTGTCTGCTAAAAGTTCTGAATTAATGAGACTGGACAAATGAAAACTTGGTAGAATCATTTATTATCTTGAGTTATGATGTCACCAAAGCAATGAACATGCTTCCTCCGTCCTCCTGCTCCTAAGAAAACAAAGAACGGAAAACTCAGCTATGAGAAGCAGAGTAATTACAAATTAGAATTACAGATAGGCATGCAGACATCTGAAGGCAGCGTGAGAGCAAAGGCCAGCCATAACTGACCTCCACTTTGCTAAAGCCGGACACACCCAGTACATTGTAGAAATACTAAGTTACGAATGTATGTTGATAATTGAGGTTCCTGTATCCAGTTTGGGATTTTACCATGTTTATATGAGAAATGCACAGTGCGTTGGGAGTGGTAGAAGACACCTATAATCTCAGGAGGATCACTGTGTGTTTAAGACTCGCCTGGGCAACATAGATTCTGTCTCACCAGAGAAAAACAAAACAAAGCAAACCACACCACCCCCAAACCAACAACACAACAGTTTTATGAGATGGTGGTTAAGCTATAGTTGTTCCTAATTTTCAATTCTCATGTCCTTTCAATTAAAGTATTTGTTGTATTTGTGTGTGCGTTCATGAGCGTGTCTGTGTATTTGCTCATGTGTGGGATATATAGGTGTGTGTGCCTGTGGAGGTCAGAGGTCAACCTTGGGTATTGTTCCCCAAGATGTCCACCTTGTTTTGGAGACAGGGTCTCTCACTGGGACTTTGCAGGCTCAGGGTTCTTCTGTCTCTGCCTCCCCTAGACAGGCATTACAAGTGTAAACCATCATGTCAGGTTTTACACGGGCTCTAGGGATGAACTCTTTATACTGATTTGTTAGTGAGTTAACTGTTTATGCTGGCTTGTTAATGGCAAATACTTTACCCTTTACCACTAAGCAACTCCTCAGCCCTTCCTGATTCTATTTCTTGTAATAATGGCAGTATTTTTCCTCTGGTTGAAACACTTTAGGATTCAGTAACTGCTTTAGTCATGTGCCTGTGGTGATAATTATGTAGCTGACGAGATAGAAATCCTCTCTCTCTCTCTCTCTCTCTCTCTCTCTCTCTCTCTCTGTGTGTGTGTGTGTGTGTGTGTAGGCGTGTTACTTGAGTGTGTGCACTGGAGGGCAGAGTTGATGTTGAGTGCCTTCCTCAATTGCTTCCCACCTTATTTTTTGAGACCAGGTCTCTGTGAACCTGGAGCTCATTGATTCAGCTAGACTGACTGGTCAGTGAGCTTTTCCCAGTGCTGGGGTTACAGACATGTGTGACTCTGCCCAGCTTTTATGTGTAAGAATTTAAACTCAGGTCTTTATAGTTGTCCAACAAGCCCTTTGCCAGCTGAGCCATCTCCCTGACTGGAGACCAAAATTTTAGATTTTTGTTTTTCCTCTTAACATTTGCTTGATCTTGGTCTATGTTTTATGTGTAGGACTAGAGATCAAACTCTGAGCCTTGCTCATTCAAGGCAAGTCCTCCACCAACTTGATTAATAACTCCTCAGAGAGTAAAGTTTTTACACAAATTGAGCTTAATTAGCCAGAAGATTTCTGCACCTATAAAATTTTATTCTGGTTTTTGTCCCTAATTACTAAGTAAGATGACTTTTATTTAGTACTTTCAATGCTGTAATATCTCAGCCTAAAATTGTTGGGCTGCGGACTCAGCTGTTCAGCTGCTCTTCCAGAGGACCTGGGTTCAGGGCCTGCCTAGCACGTAACAGTCGCTCACAATGGGCTGTGACTCCATCCCGTGGGATACAGTGCCCTCTTTTGTCTCTGAGGGTATTGCATGCATGTGGTACACATTTAGGCAAATGCTCATACACTTAAAAATAAAATCTCAAAAAATTAATTTCAGGCCTGCAGCTAGTCTACATTATTGATATTTACTTCACTGAAAGTCATTTTAAGAAAATACTTTAAGATGTATTCTATTTTCTCAGAGAGATAGAGTGAGAGAGGGAGAGATTTGGACTTGTTTTGTAGCTCACACTAGGGTTGAACTCATGATCCTTCTGCCACCCCCACTTCAAGTACTGGGATTCTAAGCATGCATGACCATGTCTGCTATTATTTATTTAAAGTCATAGTAATCTATAATTATGATTGTGTGTATATGTATACTGTGTGTGGGGAGGGGAGTGTCATCATGTATGTGGACATAACCTGATGTCATCAGTTCTCCCTTTCCACCTTATGAGAGTCCCAAGGTCAGGCTCTGGTTCCTAGGCTCGCACAGGGAGCACTTTTACTGTCTCAGCCTTTCCACTGCCTTATTCTATATATACAGAAATATGCCACTAGAGAAAGTTCCTGGAATCCACAAAGACCCTAAGCAATAGTGGAGAAGGTACCTGATACGGCCTTGCCCAGTAGTCACATTTATGAATATCTCAAATGTCACCATAGAACCTTCATCCAGTAACTGATGGAAACAGAGGCAGAAGCCCACAGCAGAGTGCAGGGATGAGTTCCCAAAGTCCAGTGAAGAGTGTGAGGAGTGAGAATATGAACAAAGAGGTCAAGATCATAATGGGACAACCACTGAAACAGGTTACCTGAGCTAATGGGAGCTCACCAACTCCAGCTGGACAGGAAATGTACCAGCATAGGGCCAAATTATTCCCTCTGACTGTGGGTGACATTTGTATGGTGAGGCAGACTGTAAGACCAATGGCAGTGGCCCCAGGATTTATCCCTACTGCCTGTACTAGCTTTTTGGGAACCCATTCTCTTTGGATGGATACCTTGTTCAGCCTAGATATTAGTAGGGAGGGCCTCGAACCTTCCTCAAAGCAATGTGTCTTCCCCTCTATGAGTAATGAATAGGGAGGGTGTGTGGGAAGATGGATGGAATGGGAGGAGGGGAAGGAGTGAGAAATGGGATTGGTACGTAAAATAAAAAAGATAGTTTGTTTTCTTTTCTAAAATATAAAATTTAATAATAATAAATTATCCATTTGTAGTAACAGGATTTTTCTTCATTGTCATTCAATACATCATCTTCACTTTACTAAATTCACTTCTATGTACATAAAAGCAGTTTTGTTTAAAGATTTATTTATTTATTTATTTAATATACAGTGTTCTGCCTGCACATTTGCCTTTAATGAAGGCAAAATAGGGGAACTGGAATACATTATAGATTGTTGATAGATGATGTGGGAGTGTCATATATCAATCTGTTGATTTCATTGGTTAAGCAATAAAGAAACTGCTTGGCCCTCATAGGTTAAAACATAGGTGGGAGGAGTAAACAGAATGGAAGGCTGGGAGAAAGAAGCTGAGTCAAGGAGTCGCCATGATTCTCCCACTCCAGGCAGACGCAGGTTAAGATCATTCCTGGTAAGCCAGCTCTTGGGCTACACAGATTAATAGAAATGGGTTAGATCCATATGTAAGAGCTAGCCAATAAGAAACTGAAACTAATGGGTCAGGAAGTGTTTAAAAGAATACAGTCCGTGTAATTATTTCGGGTAAAGATAGCCGTGCGGGCGGCCGGGTGCCGGGGACGCAGCCCGCCGCTCTTATTACTACAGATAGCAACCACACAGTTGTTAGGAATTGAACTCAGGACCGCTGAAAGAGCATCTAGTGCTCTTTTTTTTCGATTAATTATGCATGCACGTCGACATTCACACACAGACACACAGGGACACATTCACACACAGACACTTACCCAGACACAGGCACAGACGGGAATCAAACTCGGGACCTTGGGCACTGCAGGTGGCGCTTCAACCTCTGAACCATTTCTCAAGTCCGCCTAAAGACAGTTTTAAGAGTCTGGTGGATAAGTAGACATGCCCTGCCTTGGATAGACTCCTGTGTTTGAATGCTTGGTCCAAAGGGAGTGGCATTATCATAAGATGTGTAGTGTTGAAATAGGTGTGACCTTGCTGGATGAAGTGTCACTGTAAGGTGGGTCAATCCTGATGCTGGGTTTGCTCCTGGCTTCTGCTCCTGGTTGAGTTTGTTGTCTCTGTGTCTTGTGTCTTAGGTAATTGGTTCAGTACCACTCCGGTTCTGGTGGAGGTCATGGACTCTGAGTCAGGTCGTTGGCTCAATCCTGGTCTGTCAGTGTCCCAGGATTGGGTTGGATCCCAGGGCTGGGTTTGTCCCTGGCTTCTGCTCCCAGTGGAGCTTGTTTCCCCATTTTTTTTTCTGTCCTACGTGAAAACGTTCACAACAAATCACTATGACAATATTATTCCTGGAAATGAAATCCAAGTGGGATTTTTTAAAAAACTATTCCATGGCTGTTTTAATTTTCTCTGACTTGGTATTTTGCCTGAGAAGTAGGGGCTGGGGGCATGGGGAGTGGGGTGGAGAAAGAGAACTGCAAGCAAGCAAGCAGTGGCCATGGTGAAATATGTCTTTGAAAGGAGACTTAGATGGCAGGGAACTGCAGCTGCCATTTCCCTCCCTCCCTTCCTCCCTCCTTCCCTACCTACCTCCCTACCTCCCTTCCTCCCTTCCTCCCTCCCTTCCTTCCTTCCTTCCTTCCTTCCTCCCTCCCTCCCTCCTTTGTTCCTTTGGTCCCATCCAGTCCCTCCCTCTCACCATGCCCTAACCCTAACAATCCTAACCGTAAACCCTAAAACCTAACCCTAACCCAGGGCATCAGTCTTAGCAGCAAACAATTTTAATAAATGGAGCAATGTTCTAGATTTCAATTGTAGTTCTGTGAAAGTGTTATAAACAAATGTTTACCTTCCAGTATAAACAAATTTTAAAAAATATATGGTCATATAAAATTTTCCTATGCAGAGGATTTATTATTCAAGTTGTCCTGTGTTCCTCTATCCTCATATGAAATTAAGTTTACAATCTGAAAAGAAGACAACAGTTTACTGTTCTATAACAGTATATATAATGTTATATACTATATACTGTTATATATATTATATATACATATATTTATAAACACACACATATATCAATATCATATAATCTTAGCTGAGCACCAGTGAGATAGCTCAGAGGAAAATGTCTATGGTGTGGAAGGCTGGAAAACTGACCTTGATCACCATATTAAAAGGACCAAAAGCAAAAACCACAAAGTTGTCTTCTGGTCTCCACATATCTGCACTAGTACTACAAACCCATAATCACATTACACAAACACCATAAATCTTTGTTATAAAATAAAACCTAGTGTCATTACATTATCTGGCATCTGTGATAAATTTCCTTAGAAGTCAGTTCTTCAAGAGGAAATAACAAATGATTAACTATGGGGACAGGGAAATTCAATATTTATATGTGTATATTCTAATATATGTTTATACACACACATAAAACATCAAGCTACAGTATGAGACACACAGTTGAATGGTGATTATCCTATTTTATTACATCTTTACCAGATAATTGAAAATATTGCTTTGAATACACACATGAGGTCATTAATGTTTCTTATATTCTCTTCTAGTAAATATTTTGACATTAACATTGTTAAATTGTGTTGATAAAACAGCAAATGTTGGGAGTACATCATCCACCCTTAGACTTGTACTCAGGACATAAACACATAAGGATCATGGGTTCTAATGTATTCTTGAATCATTACTGACATCTAAGTTGAGCTGAATAACAAACAAGAAAATCTCAAGGGAATTTGGGAATTTGTGGAAATATTAAAACAAAACCAGAAACAACAACCCACCACCATTTCATGGACACCCTTACTTGAAAAGTATAATCACACACTGCCTGATGTTTAACTAAACAATGGATCACTTAGATGATGGGGATACTATTCTACACATTACAGCATAAAAATATCAATCAATAAATAAGAGCACAATAGAATATAAACAAAAGCCACAGAAGAAATGTAAGGACCACAAAATAAACTTCACTAAATGGATTTGTCACACATGAAGCACCCTTCAGTATCTACCTCAAATGTTTCAAAGTAGAAACCACAATGAAGTAATCTACTATCAGTCTTCAGTGAACATGATAAGCAATTTACTTCCTTCAAGGTTATGATAAAAAATCAAAGAAACATGTTTTTTTTCTTGAAGCTGAAGACAACTGTGATGTCTAACGTCTTTGCACAATCATTTTCAGGAATAGAGTTTTTCTCTCATATGAGTTTATCCCTATTTCTTGACTTCAAATGATACAAATAGGCTTTAAAATACTTACAGTACTAGAAACATGGCTGGGCAGTTAAAAAAATGTTCATTCCTGGGACCAAGGTCTAATTTTTGACAACTTCCTGTAATTCTTGCTACAAGAAGATCTTAGGGTCTAACATTCTCAGAAACCAGCATGAAAAATTTACATACTCAGGAGTGCAGAGCCCCAAAGCCATGGATTGTGGAGAGCTCTGTCTATTTGTCCCACACTGAGAAAATTTTCCAGAACTTGAGGATGGTTAGCTCAAGGCTTCCCTCTGGTGGCCAATGTGTCCCATTATCAAGATCTTATTGAGGCCAAATCTTAGTGCATAGAGAAATTAGCCATTAGGGACAGATTGTATCAGACAGTTCCAATATATAAAGATTTTGTAAGAGATATCCCAGGGAGGATAGCAGATTTGGCTTCGAACTGCAAATTCCCATTTTAAAAGTCTATGCCCAACTGTGTGACTCAAGACTGTTACAGCTCATCTGCCCAGATAGCTCTTAGGTCAGAATGGGGCTGTGAAGATTGAGTGCTAAGTGTCCCTAAAATAAACAAAATTCACCTAGGTGAAAGTCTGTTTTCACTGCTAGGATCAGGCTCTTGGCGTGGACTGTGTCTTCAACAAAAGCCCGGTAATCAACAAAAGTAAACATGAACGGGTGTCCCAAAACCCTATAGCATGGACAAGAAAAAGGAACTCACCAGGACACAGCCGCTGTAGTCCAGGATCCGGTTTTAGCCTGGCATGGATTTCTTTGCTTCTGGCCACCTTGATCTCAAACTCTGAATGTAGCCCTAAGAAACACTTCATCTAATTTCCATCTTTAGTCTTTTTCTGAATTTTGGTGATCCCTTTAAATGAATCACACTGATTCTTAGCTTATTCAAATCTCTAGACAACAGCTGCCAACACCAGATTCTACCTCAGTTTACCATACTGTTTCCATGATTGCAATGCAATATTTCTAAGTTAATTTCCATCTTCAGAATTATATAGTTGAGGGGGTGGTGTTCAGTGGAATAGCACAAACTTAACACGTATGAGGGCTTGAGTTCAATCCCCAAAACCAAAAAGGAGAAGAAGGAACTGGTTCTCAATTTAAGGGTCCTCGCCTATTTAACATATCAAAGCCGACCTGGCTGCCAGGTTGTCCCAGCATCCTTCAGTCCCTATGTGCTCCATGTTGCCCCACCCAACCCTACCCTGAAAGTTTCTCTCTCTCCCTTTCCCCCCTTTCCTCACACAGCCCAGCTCAGTGGGCTGGTCATGTATAACCTGAACTCTGTCATATGCATCTGGCTGTTTGGCTGTTCTCTCCCTCAGATCTACAATAAACCTTCTTCTCCACCATACCTAGGTGCAATCGTGTTCTCCTTTTATTTCTGAGTGGCTCCTAGTAGGTCAAACACTGCAATGATGGCAATATACCCAAAGGTGTATAGGTAATTAATTCAATGGCTTGAGAGAGAAAATACTAAACTGAACAGTTCTGGAATCGGATGTGGATCTAGGAGGTGAATAACCAATTCCCCCACTTACTCAACAACTGAATGGGTGGGCACTGTCCCTAAAGTTACGATTTCTGACACAATCTGACCTCCTTTACTGTCGTCAAGTATAGAGGAGTTGATGAGTCTACACTCAATTACACCGTAATTCCTCATCACAGGCTTTCCTTATCTCCAGCGCAATTCTGCAATGGTCTTTAGCAATTGCACTGTAAAGCAGAGACACGCAACCCACTTAAAATCACTGCAGCAGCTCCCAGCCTCACCCTGGGGCCATACACTGGACTCGCGCTCCATACGAGTAGTTACTTTTACTTCCCCTTCTAGAAAACCAGGAGGGATGGGAGGGCAGAGGTAAAGGCAAACTTCCAGCCTCCAGTGGGGCGCTGGGTGATGTCATGGGATCTGCACCCACAGGCCACAAGGCCTAAATCCTTGCGAAGCTGACTGCTGCAGCCCAGCAGGGGGTGACAAAAGACCATTATGGACGCTACTTGAGCTGACACTCATGACCCATATTGCCACCAAAGACCAAGAAGATTCCAAGTCTTGTTTGCCACCTGTGACCATTTTTGTGCTCAAAGACCATTCTGCCACTGTGGTAATACTGATCTTAAGGGCCTTTACTGCTACCTAGTGCTATATAGACCCAAGCTGTGGTGCAGAGACATGTCTAGGTTTGTGGCCCCACTACAGCCAGAGTCTGTGTTGATGTCTGTGGCTCCTGAATCCATTGAAGGTCATGCCAATGCTTGGGGTTCTGGGATGGTACCTGGGGCCATGTTGCTGTTGAAGGGCCACATAACTCCTTGAGTGGTGCCAATCTGAGTGTCCTTCTGGGGCCATGGTGATATCCAGGCTCAGACTGCTGCCAAAGATAAGTCTGGGTCCATGTTATTACCACAGCCAGGGTCTATGTTGGGATGCATGGACCATGTTGCCACCAAAGGCCACATGGATGTCTAAGTATAGACCATAACCTGTGGTTATGTTGGTGTCTGGGGCCTGTCCTGCCGTAGGGGCCATGGCAGTCTGCATGACTTCTGCTGCTACATGGGGCCATGGTTGCCCAAGTCTGGGCTGCTGTCAAGAGTCATGTCTGACTCCATGTCTCTACAGCAGCCAGGATCTGAGTTGATGTCTGTGGCTCCTGTTACCACCTAGAGCCATGAGGATGAGACTATGTTGGTGTCTGTGTGGAAAGCTGCTGCTGTGGTCACCTTGATCTGTGTGGCATTTGGTTAATTAATTTTGCATGGTTTTCTTTTGTGGGGGAATTCTGCAAGGGTGATGGGCAGACACTGGGAAGTGAGCAGAATTGGGTGCATGATGTGAAATTCCCACAGAATCAATCAAGAATTATGGTTAAGGAGCTGGAGAGATGGCTCAGTGGCTAAGAGCATTGCCTGCTCTTCCAAAGGTCCTGAGTTCAATTCCCAGCAACCACATGGTAGCTCACAACCATCTGTAATAAGATCTGGTGCCCTCTTCTGGCTTGCAGACATACACACAGACAGAATATTGTATACATAATAAATAAATAAATAAATATTTTTTAAAAAGAATTATGGTTAAAAAGAAAAGAGAGAGAGAGAGAGAGAGATAGAAGGTGTTGAAACTGAACAGGATATTTAGGGAAGATGACCTCTAAGACATTAGTTTCTGCTCGCTTCAGCAGCACATATACTAAAATTGGAACAATACAGAGAAGATTAACATGGCCCCTATGTATGGATGACACGCAAATTCATGAAGTGTTCCTTATTTTTTTATTTTGAACGGTATTATTTATAAAGAAATAAAAACAATAAAAAACCAAAATTATAGATGGAAGGGAGACATTTACTCTTAGGACAGACTTTTCTACATTCTTTTTATTTCATAATTTATCCATCAATAAATTTTTAGTAGAATTAAGAAAATCTGATGGGGGAGAGGGGCTGGAGAGATGGCTCAGTGGTTAAGAGCATTGCCTGCTCTTCCAAAGGTTCTTTGTTCAGTTCCCAGCAATCACATGGTGGCTCACAACCATCTGTAATGAGGTCTGGTGCCCTCTTCTGGCCTGCAGACATACACACAGACAGAATATTGTATATATAATAAACAAATAAATATTTTTAAAAAAGAAAATCTGATGGTATATTAAAGTAGGCTAGTAAATAATAGCAATACAATTTCAAGTGTTTATAGGCATGAAGTATTCCACATACTTGAAGTTATATGCTTTGGGCCTTGTGGAAATATAATTAAGTGCTACATTTTTACTTTTGTTTGTGATGAAAAGAACATTTAATAACTTTTAAAAAACTAGTTTCTTCTGTCTAGAAGCCCAAAATGGCCTTGGGGCACCTTGTTCTTTCCAAAACCAGAGAGAGCAAAAGTGTTTGGAGACTCTGATCCTTATCTCATTCCTAAATGGTTTTAGGGTTATAATTTAGAGTAGCTACAGAGGCCCATTAAAGAAAGCTCATGATTAAGAGAACAGAAACTGTGGCCTGGGTGGAGACCCAGGGTTCTAGGTGGGCAGTGTCCATCACCTAGTCATAGGACCCTCTGAAGTCGCAACAAAGGATAGGCAGAATAATTTTTCCTAGAGAGGCATGATGGTGCAGCACACAGTCAATCGCTGGACTCTGAAAGCAGAGACAAGAAGATCTTAATGAGCCTTGCCTACATAGCAATATACAGGACTGTCAAGGCTATGTAGTAAGACTCTGTATCTAAACTTTTTCTCATTAGTTTATATACTACCCATTTCATTCCTAGAATTCTCCCTACCCAGTGTGGTTCCTCATGCTACGTTGAGTTTCAGTAGGGTCTGTCTATCCATCCCAGGGTGGCCAGATCAGACTTTTCCTTTTTTTTTTTTTATTCTGTCTCTTTCATTTGGATTTTGGACACTGAACGAATCTAAGTATAACTTTTCTGATACTTTAGGCTCCTTTACTTTTTCTAGAAATGCTCCATTTTTTAAAAATATTTATTTATTTATTTATTATGTATACAATATTCTTCCTGCATTTTGCCTGAAGGCCAGAGGAGGGCACCAGACCTCATTACAGATGGTTGTGAGCCACCATGTGGTTGCTGGGAATTGAACTCAGAACCTTTGGAAGAATAGGCAATGATCTTTACCTTTGAGCCAACTCTACAGCCCGAAATGCCCCATTTTTCATGTGTCAGTTTGTTTATCATATATGTCTGACCTCCATACCTGCTTAAACAGCATGAGTGTATTTTTCCCTTTCCATTGTCCTCCTCTGTGTGATTGCTGAGTTGCATACTTGCATGAGCTTGAAATATTCCCTCATAACTTGAGCAGATTATCTTTGGACTTTCACTTGAGTAAATTTTTAAACTTTTTATTAATGAGATTAAGAACCCAAAATATATTATCCAATAACAGAAGCATCATAGCTCTGAGCTATCAATACTTATGCAGAAAAACAATAGGGAATTCTGAATTGGAGGTGTCTTTTAATGGAGACATTTGTGGCAGATTTTCACAGCTTCTCACCAGTTTTTTCTAGTCTCAGTCTCTCTCTAAGAAAGGTGATGTCAGACATTCAGGATCCAATGTGGCAGAAGATGAAGAGAAGATCTGTGGAAAATGACTACTTACACATTGTATCTTAGTGCTGCAATGTCCCTGGTACTGCTCTCCCCCTGTCCTGAGTTGATGAGGTGCCCATGCCATAAAAGTGTCATCTAAGCCTAGTCTCTGAGTCCTACGGTCTTTCTGAATCTCTTCTTTATGATCACTTAGAGACCAAAGCAGACATAGTCCTTATTACAGGTCTTCAATTATAAAAATTGGTCCATAATGTAGATTACTATTTCCCATGATCTGTGCTTTCCACTTTCTATGGTGACTTCCAACAGGAGCAGTGATGCCAATACCCCACATCCTACCCAGGGTCCATGTCCTTCACATCCTTTATGCCTCTTTGAATACCTTTATTGACCCTGAGTGAACCCTTACTTGGTTTCCTGAGAAATCCTCAACAACATGTCATCAGCACAGATCATAAATCTGTTTGGCAAATGCCTTGTCCTTACTCCTGATCCTGCCTCTTCTATGTTAGTTCATAGACTGATTTTCCCCTGGTGCTTTGAATAAAAAATATTCTGACAGACCACTGGGAGGAGAAGGTGAGCAGTAGTTTGGGTGGCCACCCCAGCCTGCCGAGAGGAAATGCTTAAGCAGCAATGCAACAGGCTGGACAAGGCCAGACCACAGGAAGGAGAAGCGTGAGAAACAGCTAGCTGAGCCAAGCTAGGATTCTGGGAGGAGAAGTATAAGCAGCAATGTAACAGGCTAGTCCAGGCCAGGCTGCTGGGAGGAGAAACACGAGCAGTAGCAGAGAGGGTCAGGCCAGGCTGCTGGGAGGAGAAGCATAGGCATCAGCATGAAGGGCCAGACTGTGTCAGGCTGCCGGGGAGGAGAAGAATGAGCATAGTGTGTTGTACTGGGACAGACCACTGGGAAGAGAAACAGGAGCAGCAATGTATCAGGCCATGATGGTAGCAGTGGCCTCCAGACATTATCTGACCACTGGAGCATCAACCCTGCCAACACCAGGAGGAATGATCATCTGAGCCTCGGGCCCATAGGCACCCGGAGGAGCAATGACCAAAGGCTCTCCTCTGCCCACACCGGAAGAAGCAATAAACAGAGCAACAGCCCCCAAGTATACCAATTGGATATAATGGACCCCATTAAACACAGACACTACCTATTCTGATTGGAGGAAGAGATGTGTAGACAACAGGGTAAGAATACAGTCAACAACATAAAGAGCAAGACAACACCACCGTACACTAGTAGTTCTACAACAGCAAGGCCTGAACATCCCAATGCAGATGAAGCAGAAGAAAATTACCTTAAAAATAACTTTATGAAGATGATTGAGGTCTTTAAAGAGGAAATAAAAATTAAAGAAATGGAGGAAAAGACAAACAAAAAATTGGAAGAAATCAACAAATTCCTTAAAGAAAACCAAGAAAAAGCAGTCAAAGAAGTGAAAGAAATAGTTCACGACTTGAAAACTGAAATAGAGTCAATAGAAAATAAACACAAATTAAAGGAAATATGGATATAGAAAATCTGAGTAAATGATCAGATAGGAGAACCAATGGAATCGAACTGAAGGCCTGGATATCAATCTATACACCTATGAACATATACGTTTTGACAAAGAAGCTAAAATTATACAATGGAAAAAAAAGAAAGCATCTTCAACAAATGGTGCTGATATGACTGGATATAGACTCGTAGAATCCCCATGCACAAAACTCAAGTCCAAATGGATCAAAGACATCAACATAAAACCAACCACACTGAACCTCATAGAAGAGAAAGTGGGAAGTAACCTTGAACATATAGGCACAGGAAACCACTTCCTAAAAATAACCCCAGAAGCACAGACATAGAGAGAAACAATTAAGAAATGGGAACTCCTGAAACTGCAAAGCTTCTGTACAGCAAAGGACACAGTCAATAAGGCAAAATGGTAGCCCACAGAATGGGAAAAGATATACACTAACCCCACATCACACAGAGGGCTGATCTCCAAAATACACAAAGAACTCAAGAGACTAGATATCAAAAAACCAAACAACCCAATGAAAAAATAGAGTACAGACTTAAACAGAGAACTCTCAACAGAGGAATCTCAAATAGCTGAAAGACATTTAAGGAAATATCAACATCCTTAGCCATCTGAGAAATGCAAATCAAAAGAACTCTGGGATACCATCTTATACCTGTCAGAATGGCCAAGAACAAAAATACTGATGACAACTTATGCTGGAGAGGTTTTGGAGTAAGGGGAACACTCCTCCATTGCTGCTAGGAGTGCAAACTGGTACAATCAGTTTGGAAACCAGTATGGCAATTTCTCAGAAAATTAGGAATCATTCTATCTCAAGACCCAGAAATACCACTCTTAGGCATATACCCAAAGGATGCTCAATCATACCACAAGGACATTTGCTCAACCATGTTTATAGCAACATTATTTGTAATGTCCAGACCTGGAAACAGTCTCAGTGCTCCTCAACTGAAGAATGGATAAGGATACATTTACACAATGGAATACTACTCAGTGTTAAAAAATGACATCTTGAACTTTTCAAAAAAATGGATGGAACTAGAAAAAAAAACATACTGATTGAGGTAATCCAGACCTAGAAAGACAATTATAATATGTACTCACTCATAAGTTGCTTTTAGACACAAAGCAAATAATAACCAGTCTACAATCCCCAACCTCAGAGAACCTAGACAACAAAGAAAACCCTAAGAGAGAAATACATGGATCTGACTAGGAAGGTGAAAAGGACAAGATCTCCTAAGTCAACTGGGAGCATGTGGGACAGAGAGGGAGAGCAGAAGGGGAGAGAGGAGGAAGAAAAGGTAGTAGGGAATATATATGTAGCCCAGTTAAAAATAATAAAATATAAACAATATTCCAAAGCCAAGTGTCTATGAGCTTGAGATAGATAGTAAAGGATATATATCTAAATTCAAGGTTACCATTCAGGGAAAATAGTGGAATGATACAAAATAAAAGAGTTCATATAAATAAATCTATTGGAATATTATCTTACACACAGGGAAACTTAAAATGTACTATTAGTAAATACGTTGTTAAAATTTTCTTTCCCTCAAAAAAAGAAACAATCTCCATATTCTAGTGTGTGTGTGTGTATATATATATGTCTATATGTGTATATATATTTGTTTTTCAGTCAGTGTTACTTTTTGGTGAGGTTTAGGCAGTGTAGTCCTTCCAGAGAAAGTATGTTAAGGAGGTGAGCTGTGATATTAAAAAGAAGGCTTGTCACACTTCCAGTTTATCCTTTATGTTTCATGATCTTCACCAAGGATGTGAGCTCTCTACTCCCTGATCTGCTTCCACGCTTCTCAGGCTTGATGGACTCATGCCGCTGAAACAGTAAGACCATAGAAACCCTTTATTCTGTAAATTATTTTCACTGTGCAATGTTGTCATGTCAAGAGATGGTAATTAACACCCCCTCCAGCCCTCCTAACTTACAGTCAGGCCTTCTGCTTCTTGAACATGTAGATGGCAGAGGCACCAATTACCAGTAGCATTTTGGGTACAAGGAGCAGAGCTACAAGGATTTCAGCAGTATCTGATGTCTTCAGTTCTGTAAATCAAGTGGTAGGAGGAACCATTAGAGAGGACACAAGGAGTTTATCATCAGAGATCTTTACCTGGGTCATTTATGCACCCAAGCCCACCAAAACTCTGAGGACTTTGAAACTCTGCCCTTACCTTCCTAATGTTGCAACCCTTTATTCCTCATGTGGTTGTGACCATCAACCATAAAATTATTTTTGTTACTGCTTCATAACTGTAATTTTACTACTTTACTACTTTAATAAATCATAATATAAATATCTGATACGAAACTGCTGTTCTGTTCAACCAGCAGACAGGTTGTGAACCACAGGTTGAGAAACGCTGTTCTGCACCCTGACATCCTCCTCTTTCTTAGGGATCTTCTTACTAAGTTGTCCAGTGGCTTTTACAGCACAATCAGGACTGCAAGCACTTCCTCCAGAAGGGCTAATTATAGAGAGCAGATGAGCATGAGAAGGTTGAAGGACAGAGCTCAGCAACATACTGTGCCATTAAGTAGAGTTCTCAGTGAAAGAGAAATGTCAGGCCTCAGAGATTGTTCCTCTGCAGCCCTGTGCAATATATGAGAGTTGTGCCTGAGACTGGAGTTGAACAGTGTTCTGCCTTGGTTGGATCTTGGGGACCCTGGGGTCTCCCCCCTGAGAAATGTTCCTGGCATTTCTCATAAGAGAAATATTCATAAGAAATACCAGTTACTTGATCTCTAGGGTATTTTGTGCAGCATGGTGGGCACTGCTATTCTGAAGCGTAAGGATTGGCTCTACCTCAGCTTGGTGACATAACAGGTCTATCAAGGGACTAATCACAAATATCTCATGTTGTTTCATAAAATGTATCTGAGAATAATTTACCCAAGCTGCATATTAGAACATTCTCGAGACATTTAATATTTCAGATGCCAAAACCCATATCAGATCAAATAAAGAAACATGGATCTTAGATTTATCTATGTTTCCCACATTATTCCAAAGAAAAGAGAGAAACCAGGTTGAGAATCACCAACCCACACCCTCAACTTAATTGATAACTAAGGCCTGGAGCGGGAAAGTAAGTGTCCAAGGTCACATGACTTTTGAGTAACAAAGCTCACATTGATGAGACATTTCCTACAAGTCAGGAGTTTCTCTAAATGTGTTATATGACTTCACTCCTCCAGTATAGCAGACCTATATACTGCGCTTGCAGGGAGAGTCTGTGAAGTGAGTACCCCCCGTGGACTCACTCTACATGGAGACCAAATCCAGGACTGTGATTGGAGATCATCTACATGGAGACTAACTCCAGTACTTAAGTCTCCATTGCCCAGAACCTCCAGTGCCTGTGCAGGTAGGATGCAAAATGTTTCCAGAGAGACCCAGAACAAAGATGTAAACCAGGGGTGAGAGATTCCACAGTGAATGTGGGCTCATACCAATGGATCTCAGTGTGCTGTGGACAAAGAACAAGTAAGAAAACCATACTGTGCCCTGGGCTTGTCACTTTTTGCCTTGATTTGTTTTCTTCGTGATGGGGAGCAGACTCACATCTTTGGGAAAGAGCTCATGCTAGCCTGCTTCTCGCTGTTTGACATCTAGAATGGAACCTGGCATACACTAGGCCCAGGTTGTCTGGCAGAAAGAGAAGACTTAATTGGGTGATGTAAGACACTGTGGAGGCGGTAGGTCAGGATTGTCCCTGTCCCTGAACAAGACAGGGACGGATTGAGAAAGGTATAATGAGGCAGGCAAGGGTATGGGTTTACCCCCATTTACCAGAAATGGCACCGCTATCCCATAGCATGTATTCTCCTCAGCTTCCTTGGCCCACAGTTAGGTAAAGTCACCCTATGAGCATGAGGGTCACTCCCAGGCTTGCTTCTTCATTGTTGATCACAGCATCTTGGACGCATTTTGACTTGTTGGCAATATGACGGGTGAGGAGGACAATGCAGTACTTACCAAGGACATACAGCACTGTGCCTCCCTCTGACTGAATCTCCTTGTCAGAGTCTGTTCTGATGACCATCACACAGTAGTAGGTACCAGCATCATGAGTTGTGACATTACTGATGCGGATGGAAAAGTCCAGGTTGTTTCTCTTTGTGAAATCTGTAATATTTGTGACTCTGGGAAACTTCTCTCCTGTGAAACTATATATTAGTTGTCGACTCTGTCCTGTGCCCCTGAACCACATAATGGGTTCCACAGGTAGCTGCCATGTCACAGTACAGTTCAGAGTGGCTGACTTTCCAGCAAGGACAGAAACTGATTTCTCAGGCTGAATCACCTTCAGGTCCTGTGTAGCTGCTCCTGCAGGAAACATCAGTTAGTGATCATCATGACGAGAACGCACAAGCTCCTCTAGTTTGTCATCAAATACTGTTATAAACTAGACCTCAGCATGAGTTGATCCCAGTTCCCCTCACTTGGGCCTCTTAGCAAACAAATGTAAGAGATGAGGAAATGAGTCACAGAGACGCTGAGTCTTTGGCAGTATTTTCATGAAGCCCCAGTTCTGTTTGAGATTCTCATGCCAGTATCAGTTTGGTTTTCATTTTCTGTTCACATGGTATGTTGCACTTCTTATACAATAGTATTAGATGTGATTACATGACTCTTTGTTGAGACCAGTGATGTAAGTGTTAAGTGTGAGGTATAGTTAGTGAGATGTACATTTGATTACGAGATTCTAGGTGATGCCCCAAGTTAGGGGGGTTGCTTAAATCAGGTGTAGTGATAATGCCACAGATATTTCCCAACATGCAATAACATGCACATTAATTAGAGAAAATAAAGTCCGGTTTATGTTACCATTTTAAAATATGTATTATTTTCACATTAATTAATCAATTTTATGTGAAACTGTATTCTTCTTCCACGTTACGTCTATGCACTGAACACATGGCTAGTGGTCAAGGAATCTAGAAGAGGGAGTCACAGACCTTGGAACTGAAATTATATTAGTTATAAGTCACCATGTGGGTGCTCAGACTAAAACCTGGGTCCCATGGAAGAACAGCAAGTGGTCTTAAACCCCAAACCATCTCCCTTTGGCCCCAACATTATATTAACTTCAAGGATGACAAAACAGATTCCTACAAAGGTAATGGTTTGACACAACAGAAAAGTTTTATGTCATGCTTTGGAGGTCAGAAGTTCTAGTTTGGTTGACATGGCCACTACCAAGGGGTCACAGTGTCCCACCCTCCAGGAGGCCCTGTTTGTTCCCTTGCACATGATGTGGTCACCTTGGAACACTCTCTCGTGTCACCTGGCAATGAATTGACACAAATGAAGCATTCATGATCTGTAATTTTTATCAGTTTATCTCTAGCTGCTGGACTGTGACGCTTTGTTAACACAGGGAACAGATCTGCTATGGAGTCATGTTATGGCTACATTGGTGTAATTCTCCCATCACTACTATTAGCATCCAGTGTGAGGAACATCTCAAAACCCCGGTGAGCTGATGACGAATGGAAATTATGGTCGAGCTTGAGAAATTCTTACTCAGCATCTCATATGTAACTGACTGCTAAGTGGAGATGGTGTTTCTTGCTTGGACTGCAAGAACCTAGCCTGAAGTCAGATGTGCTTTAAAGTCCAGATCCCAGCATCAGCTGGCTGTGTGGTCATGGGCAGGGCACTGACAAACTGGGCTCACTTCTCAAACAGGACTGCACTGGATAATCTGACTATACTTCCTGCTGTAAAATTGCCAGAATCAAGATCAAGAAACAAGACTTCAAGCCTCTGTCAGTAAGTTCAAAGAGAATGCCCTGATGCGTATGCTGGTGATTGGAGATCATCTACATGGAGACCAGCTCCAGGACTTTGATTGGAGATCATCTACATGAAGACTAATTCCAGGACTATGATTGGAGTTCATCTACATGGAGACCAACTCCAAGACTGTGATTGGACATTATCTACATGGAGACCAACTCCAGGACTGTGATTGGAGATCATCTACATGGAGACCAACACCAGGACTGTGATTGGAGATCATCTACATGGAGACCAACTCCAGGACTGTGACTGAGGATCATCTACATGGAGACCAACTCCAGGACTGTGATTGGAGATCATCTACACGGAGACCATCTCCAGGACTGTGATTGGAGATCATCTACATGGAGACCAACTCCAGGACTTAAGTCTACATTGCCCAGAACCTCCAGTGCCTGTACAGGTAGGATACAAAATGTTTCCAGAGAGACCCAAGACAAAGATGTAAACCAGGGGTGAGAGATTCCACAGTGAATGTGGACACAACCAATGGATCTCAGAGTGCTGTGGATTAAGAACAAGTAAGACAACCATATTGTGCCCTGGGCTTGTCACTTTTTGCCTTGATTTGCTTTTCCTCTTAGGAGGGAGGAAACTCACATCTTGGGGAAAGAGCTTATGCTTGCCTGCTTCTTGTTATCTGTTTTACATCTAGAACAGAACCTGACATACACTAGGCCCAGGTTGTCTGGCAGAAAGAGAAGACTTAATTGGTTGAGGTAATAAACTCTGGAGGCGGTAGGTCAGGTTTGTCCCTGTCACTGATGGCATCAGCTGTCTTTATGTAGCCACTAGACAGGGACAGATTGAGAAATAGATATTGTGAGGCAGGCAAGGGTATGGGTTCACCCCCATTTACCAGAAATGGCACTGCTAGCCCATAGCATGTCCTCTCCTCAGCTCCTTGGCCCACAGCTGGATAAAGTTACTCTACGAGCATGAGGGTCACTCACAGGCTTGCTTCTTCATTGTGATCACAGCATCTTGGACACATTTTGACCAGTTGGAGATATGAGGGAAAAGGACAATGCAGTACTTACCAAGGACATACAGCACTGTGCCTCCCCCAGACAAAAACTCTCTGTCAGAGTCTGCTTTCTGGAACTTCACACAGTAGTAGGTACCAGCATCATCAATTGTGACATTACTGATGCGGATGGAAAAGTCCAGGTTGTTTCTCTTTGTGAAATCTGTAATATTTGTGACTCTGGGAAACTTCTCTCCTTTGAAGTTATATATTAGTTGTCGACTCTGTCCTGTGCCCCTGAACCACATAATGGGTCCCACAGGTAGCTGCCATGTCACAGTGCAGTTCAGAGTGGCTGACTCTCCAGCAAGGACAGAAACTGATTTCTCAGGCTGAATCACCTTCAGGTCCCGTGTAGCTGTTCCTGCAGGAGACTTCAGTTAGTACTCATCATGATGGAAACCCACAGCCTCTCTAGTTTGTCATCAAATAATGCTATAAACTAGACCTCAGTATGAGGTGATATCATTTTCCCTCACTTGGGCCTCTTAGCAAACAAATGTAAGAAATTAGGAAATGAGTCTCAGAGACAGAGTCTTTGGCAATATTTTCACGAAACCCCAATTCTGTTTGAACTTCTCATGCCAGTATCAGCTTGGTTTTCATTTTCTGTGCACATGGCATGTTGTACTTTGGATATAATAATACTGGATGTGATTACCTGACTCTTTGAGACCAGTGATGTAAGTATTAAGTGTGAGGTATAGTTTTTGAGATGTACCTTTGATTACCAGATTCTAGGTCAGACTCCCAAGTCAGGGGGTTGCTTTACCAGGTGTTGTGATAATGCCATAGATATTTCCCAACATGCAATAACATACAAATTAATTAGACAAATAAAACCCTATTTTAAGTTCCCAGTTTGTTGACACAGACCTTGGAACTGAAGTTATATTAGTTATAAGTCACCATGTGGGTGCTCAGACTGAAACCTGGGTCCCATGGAAGAATTGCAAGTGGTCTTAAACCCCAAACCATCTCCCTCTAGCCCCAACATTATATTAACATCAAGGATGACGTAACAGATTCCTACAAAGATAATGGTTTGACACAACAGAAACGTTTTATTTCATGCTTTGGAAGTCAGAAGTTCTAGTTTGGTGCGACATGGCAGCTACCAAGGGGTCACAGTGCCCCACCCTCCTGGAGGCCCTGTTTGTTCCCTTGCACATGATGTGGTCACCTGGGATCACTTTCTCTTGTCGCCTGTTTTCTCATCACAGCATCCTATTTACCCAGTTATTCTAAGTCCCATAGCCGACACATCTGTTTCCTTCTTGCCTGAACTTGGTGATCTTGTAGCACTGCATTGTACTGCACTGTCCTATCCTACTGGACCAAGACTGTGCAACATTCATTTGAGATATGAAAAGATCAAAAAGAAAGTAAGGAACAGTTCTAAAGAAAGTGAAGAGTCTGAATTGCAAAATATAACACCAAACTGAGAGAAACTATGAGAAGGAACCAAATGATATTGAGAAGTTGAGGGATATAAAATTTATTATTCCAATGGACAGGGTCCTCAGAGGATTTAGCAGGTTACAAAAAACATCTAAAATCATGGAAATGTGTACCATAACATTACTTAGGCAGCACTGCAGGGGCAGAGGTACAATAGAGAGAAAAAATTTATGTATTTGGAGTGTAGTGACAAGATTATTGGAAAACAACTGCTGTCTAAAACTTTCCTGGTTTATTAAAATATAAGAACTATAAATCCGCCGGGCAGTGGTGGCGCACACCTTTAATTCCAGCACTCGGGAGGTAGAGGCAGGCGGATCTCTGTGAGTTCAAGACCAACCTGGTGTAAAAGAGCTAGTTCCAGGACAGGCTCCAAAGCTCCAGAGAAACCCTGTCTCGAAAAACCAAAAAAAAAAAAAAAAAAAAAAAAAAAAGAACTATAAATCCAACAACTGATCTAATTCAGCATGAAATAAACTCAGAGACACACACCAGCATATGCTAGAATCCAACAGACAAAAGCAGAGTAGAAAGAGAATGCTGAGTGCTGTCTGGATGGAGCATGACTCATCTTGTCCTGCTAAATGATAGGATCACAGCTCTTATCAGAAGTGTTAGCATCCAGGAGGCCATGAGACAATGTATGTACTCACAGTTCTAAAAGAGAAAACACATCCAGAATTTAAATAAAACCCAAGATTCCACACAGTGTAACACCATGTGACCAACACAAGCGAGAAAACAGGCTTTGTAGTTAAAAATCTGAGATTATTACAATGATTCCTGTTTGGAGATATCAATACCTGTCCTTCAGGAAATGCTAATGGGTTTCCCTTGTGTTGAAATAAAGAATCTCAGAGAATAAGGGCTAGTTTAGAAGACAATACAACTCTGAGTGTACTCTGAATTTTAAAATCTCATAAAGCATCCCGAGCTCCCAACTTCTACTTAGGCTTTTTGAAGATGATGACTCTAATCTTCTACCTTGTGGTTCTCATTAATAGCCTGAGGGAAGGCCATATACCTGGAGCTGCTAGGAAGGGTGGGAGACACTGCTAGGTCTCAAACAAGAATGTCTGATGTGGAAAATCTGCTTCCCTTGATAACTGAAGCCGAAAGCAAAGGGCAACTTTGTGAAATTAAAACTTGAGTAGTGAGTAATAACAAATCTAGCAAGCATGTTGATAGTCTTAGAATACTTACTAATTAAAAATCAAATATGGAAAAAAATAATGGGAATGGGGTAGACCATATGAGCCTATACAATAATTTACATTTTGGCATAGCTCTATGCAAAATTAAATAAATAATTTTCTCAAAGTTCCATAATTTGTTGAACTAGAAATCCTACAATCCTAGACCAATTTTTTAAAAAAAATATAGAAAAATCATAAAGATTAAAAAGACCTATTTAGTTTTTTAGGTTAAGTCCAGAATTTGAAAAATGTAGCAACTCTCAAAACTTCGTGGACTGATGTAGTATTGTATTTTAAAAAAAGTTGTAACTTAAAAATTTATTGATGAATGGGACCTAAAATGTAGAGACAGAGATGAAACCAAAAGTATAGAAGCAGTATGTATGGCTTGCTTTTCCAATAGACATGCTTAAACACGACACATGAGTAGTAGCCATTCCACTGCAACATTTCTTATTATCAATGATGCTCTAACATATTTAATAAAAACTAAAATGAAATAATGTCTTTGTAATTTAAAAAGTAGTTTGATTCTATAAAAGTAAAATGGTAAATATAGGGAGATTTACACTCAATGTCCTATGCCCAGGACCCACCTCATCTTTCACAAAGAACTAAAGCAGTAGCCAGCTGCTCCTTGAGCCAACCAACTATGAGAGAGAGAGAAAAAAAAAGAGAGAGAAAGAGAGAGAGAGAGAGAGAGAGAGAGAGAGAGAGGAGAGAAGGAAGTCATCAAGTGAGTGCTAGGACCTTGTGTTTCTGGGAGGAAAGAACAGAAAACTGAACTAATTATCATGACATCTGTGAAATCTGCTTTGAAGAGTGGATTTGAGAATCTCATCAAATTTTGTTTGCATGGATGAAGATGATCACAGCTAGTAGAAGCATCCAGTCCTTTCCAGCTTTAGCAGATTTAGGGAGAACTGAAGTCTGCACAGAAGCTTTGCTTGGGAGAAACTCCATCCTTTTTCTTTGTCCCTTATCTAGAGTCCAGGCTGCTGTAACTGTGTACTATCTATGCAAGGAAAGAGTTTCTGACTTCACCCAGTTAGGGTTGTGGAAGGTAGAGTCCTTTACACCCTCATCCGTGAGTCCACAGAAATCCCAGAACACTACCATAAGGGTTGCAGCCTCAATATTCAATATATCCAGGGGAACAGCAACAACACCCACACTAAAGCCTGTCAAGTGCCACGGGATGCAGGAGAAAATTGTTTCAGCAAAGAAAAGAGCACTTTACACAATAGTAAAAGTGAAGGATAGTGGATCCGTTTTGTCCACAGTCTCTACTTCATAGTCAGGACTCAACAAATTCTCCTGTATATGTGATTTGCTCAGTGTGCATCTTCCCATGTGACTCACACCCATTTGAAATTGCTGATTGATGTAGAAATAGAAACCTTGTTTCCCATGTGAATGACATTTTCAAATAAAAACTGTTTGTATGTAAGGAGGAAGCTGAAGAGAACAGGTGCAGAAACCCACAGACCCTGTGCCCATTTCACTAGCTAAAGCTCATGGGATAGAAGAAAGTCTCTGGGAGGAGTGATTGCTAATCCTATGACCTCAGTCAATCAGCCTGAATTCAAACCACAGCTCTAGACATTGCCGTCAGGGATGTTTGTGCTTCTTCTTCTGTGCTGTGGCAGTGTGACACGAGCATTAACCTGACATGTAGGCCCACATGAGGTAGAACAGTGAAGTACATTATACAGTAGTTGGGACATGGCGAGTGCTCACGAACACGACATTGAAAAGTAATTCCTCAGATAATTTTCTGGGTCATGGATCGTTCACTGACACTGGGTATCTGCATGGTGTCATGGAGCTTGGTCCAGATTATGGAGCTGCATCTAGCTCTAGGTATAGATGTACATCTGGTGATAGTTATGGCTTGCTAAACTATATTTCTATTGATTTGAAAAATATTGGAGGATGCAAGGAAATAATATTACATCTGTCTCTGTTTCAGAGAGTTCAGGGATCACAGTGCTGACTGTCTCCTTTGCTGTGGTCTCAGGGGAGGCAGAACCTCCTCACGAAGACAGAGTATAATGGGGCTCATGTCCACCTGACCTTCTAACACCCAATCATCTCTCACAGTAGTTCCATCAGCTGGGAACAAAGGCTTTAATACACGAATTTTTGGGTATATTTCATACTCCAAGTATGACATTTGTACTAGACAACTTCACAATACTGAAGTAAATTCCTAAGATAAATTAGCCAATAAAAGCCAAAGTTGTACTAAATATCACATTTTAGAAATTTCAGTCTGCTGGCTATTTTATTGCATTGGAGACTGTAGGAAAACAGATGATTATGGTATGGAGACAGGAATAACGCAAGCAAGGCTGAAATGTGAATATAAAGACAGAGCAAGGACACACAATGTCTCTCAGTGAAAAATATTCTCCTTTAATGCTATCATGTGTATTGGTGTTGTCCTTGTTGCTGTAACAGTATATAGACTGAGCAAATTGTTTTTATATATTTAGGAATGTGTGTGTTTGAAAGAGAGACAAAAACAGAGATACAGAGGAGATATTCATATAAAGAGAGTGAGGGAGAAAGAGAAAGTGAGAACAGTTAAAGAAACAGAGTCAATGAATAAGAGAATGGGACTAGGGAAAAAAGATGTAATTATATATTAATTTGAGAAAATAAAAAACAAAATTTTCAGAAAGTGCTAAAATCTCCAGAAGGTCTTATCAATCATTGCTAGTATCAGATGCAGCGAGAGTACAGTGAGGACAGATTAAAAGCTTGACTTCTATTATCAGATGACACAATAGCTCCCCTAACCAAAGTGGGGAGCCTGAGGGCTGATAAGCCCTGACCTGAAGTCATCAAGTTTTTCAAACGGACAAAGAAGAAACTGAGGACAAACAACCTTTGAGAATCATGGCAGGGACCACTCAGAGTGCCAATAATTCTTATTGATGAAGGGAAACAAAGCTCCCTGGAGAATATCAACAAGATCAGGGATGTGTGAGTACCTGGTATAGATGAATTGCTTACACTCTACATAGCAAAGTCATAGACCAGTACCTCATAATGTGACTATATTTGAAACAGGGTCTTTAAAGGAGTAAAAGTCAATTAAGGTGGATCTTAACCCAATGTGACTGCTTTCATTTCAAGAAACAAAAGATCTACAGAGACAGTCTGAAGTGAGATCCTGTGTGGAGAGAAGGAGAAGGTACGATTCACAATAGGAGAGGCATCACGGAAAAAAGTATCTTGGTGGTCATCTTGACCCTGGGTTTCCAGCCTCCAGAACTGTGCCAAAATGAATGACTATTGATTGTATTGATAGCCAGTCTGTGGTACAATGCTGTGGCAACCCTACCAATAAAACAAGCACTAGTAAGACAGCAGCACTCGGTGAGAAGTTTGTGGTCACACGAGGAAGGAACTGGGGGACAGAATGAGGAAACTTAGTGAGAAGGATGATGATGGCTGAGCACTGCCAGAGACACTTCCCTCTAGCCATGTCACCACCCTTGGCTCAGGAAGTGAGTCGAGGGTGGAGACAGGCCATCAACTGCTTTGGAACTGACATGCTGTCTCTGAAGGGGTCAGAGTTACATGGATTTAAATGGGATTCTACTAAAGTAAATTTGTCAGCTATAGTATTAGAAAAATTTAATTATTATTTTTTAAGGATTTCCAGATAGAATGTTTCTGGTCACCTGTGGCAACCCATGGACTCACAGAGCAGTACTCCAGACACTGCCTCTAGAAAATGAACAATGTTCTGTTGTTCACCTGGAACCCTTCAGTTCTATTCATAGTGAAGGGGACACTAGCCCACTGGAGCATGTGGCTCTAACAGACATTGACCTTCTCCCCAGTTCTTTCTGCTGTGCTAATAACCATCAGATTACATTCCTGAAGCTAGTCCCCTAAGGTCTGTTCCAGTATTTTGACAATCCCTTTTCCTGAGGCTGACTGCCAACGTTCTGTTATCAATGTATTAAAATCCAGCAATCAAAAGCCTTCTTGGGCTCACCCAATTAACATGCCCAATTAAGCACCTCTTTCTAACACGGGGTTTCCTATTTTTCCTTTATAAAATGACATTTTCCTATGTGCCACATCTGTCTCCTCTCTATCCAGAGGCAGTACTTTGTCCCTCCAGGACAAATATTCCAGCTCCCTTTCCATGGTTCTATTCCCCTCTTTCTCTGCTTCCTGTCATTGTCCCTTATCCCTACCCTCTGTCCCTCTGGGGTAAATAAATCTTTGTCCTGAGAACTGGACCTTGGGTGTCCTGAGTCAATACTTTCCCCTTTACACAGGAGATATTGTTGTACTCCTGAGCATGCTCACCTGGAAGTCCCAGCAGTAGGGTCAGCAGCAGGACACCGTGAGGAGTGTGAGGCCAGGAGTCCAGGTCAAGCATGTTGAGAATGAAAGACTTGCTCAGTGCAGTGTCTGTGCTGGTGAGATTCCGGGTGCTAATCTGCAGATACTAGGTTCTAATCTGGTATATCTTATTTTGCATAAGGGGTGTGACTGTATTGTGCTGAAACAGGAACCATACTGGCTATTTTGAAATAGACACACAGACTTGCAGGCCGATGGAATAAAGGAGTTATTTATCATGCATTGTAGAGGGACTGAGATATGCCTAGGAACAGTAATATTTTCTCCTCCTATAGAATTTATAGAATACACACACACACACACACACACACACACACACACATATATATATGGATTTATACTAGATCCACTTAATCTCAAGACATTTTGTTTCATTAACTCTTCCATTGGGATCCAGGAAAAAAGATGTTTTGTCTTAATAACGCTTCAATTGGGATCCAGGAAAAAGATGTTTTCTTTCTTTTTTTTTGTTTTATAAACAGTGTTTTTCCCTGTAGTCCCGACTGTCTTGGGACTCACTCTGTAAACCAGGCTGGCCTCAGAGATCTACAGTTTTTGTTTCCTTAATGCTGGGATTAAAGACATGTACCACCACTGACCCATCAAAAGGATGCTAAACTCTTAAGTTTAAAACCTTGGACGCTATTTGCAGCCTATCATTTCCTCATCCCATGTTTTAGCTATCACAAATCATTCAACTATTGGTCTAAAGTAGTGTTTATATGGTGACTAAAATGGTAATATTCTGAATAAGGCAAACATTAGTTCTGTTTTACCCTGACACAGTCAGACCATATCTATAAGACTTTATGCTTTACAAATACACATTTAAAGTTGTAGGCTTTTTTTCAAGAAGCAACTCTGAAATACTGGAAGAATATTTATCTACAGGAAATGCACATGGGATCCAGAGCCATGAAATTTCAGCAAAGATCTGAAGGGATAACCAGTGAAGAAGTATTTGATGTTATTTTCACTGCAGCGTCATATTAGATAGATCTAGAACAAAGGCAGAACTGCCCAAAGATAGGACCAGTATCTTAAACAAGAAATTATTCCCTCATCTCATGAAATGTTTTATAAAAAGTAGTTGAGTTATTCTGTCAATATTCTGTAGATTTATAAGTTTTCTTTTAATTCTGTGTTATCACATCTCTGACTTTGGCAATCTGCCTAGGCTTTGGGAGGTTTCCCTAAGGCCCTGATGTATAGAGCAATAACAGAGCTCTTGGGAATACACTTGGGAGAGCTGGTAAAGATGTGGGGCCAGGGCCTTTGGAAAAGGGTTGTTTCAGATTCTCAGAAACCAGGACTTTTTCACAGAAGGGTGAAAACTGGTTATCCATCCCAACACCACTGAGGACTTTGTTTATAATGTACTTGAGTTACCCAGTGTATTTCTTGTGCAACATTGTCTGATTTCCTCTTTCTGAATTTGTATACTTCCTTTTAAAACCGATTTACATTAGCAAGAGACTTGATTTAGAATTATAATTAGCAGCCAGTGCTGGGAATGCTGTGCTGTGAACCTTTTGCTCACCTGGTTCTGTCACTCAGACCTCACTAGCCAATCAGAGCCCCTAGCAGACCCACCAGTCAAATGGGAGGGTTCTTCCAGGAGCCAGGCTTCCAGTTTAGCTTTTCCTGAAGAAATCATCGTTTCTCTCCTCCTCTGCGCCTTGGTCTCCCTTGTTGGGAGAGAGCATTTGAGCTTGGCAGCTGCACCGTGGTGAGTGAGGGGTTGCTCTCCACAGACAGGAGGAGCGGTGTGCCAAGGTGAGTAAGGGGCTAAAGTCCCCACGTGTGGAGGAGTGGCTGGGTTTGGCGGGTGAGGGGCCGCTGTTCCCAAACTAGGTGGAGCGGCCTGCTGAGGCTCGCGTCTGGTGTGGTGTGTCCTCTGCTGGCTGGGTGGGAGCCAGTGGACAAACAGAGTTTAGTGTGTTGCTGCCTCTTCCTGCCTCATCTTAAGTAGTTCTAAGTGATCCTTGCAACTCCCTGCTGGCAGCCTCTGAATAACTTCACTGCCTGGGCTGTGTCTGCACAGAGCAGAGCTTTGGGAGTCGCAAATGATGGTGCCTATAGTGCTTATATTTTTGCATGTGGAGATATCACCAAATATGCCAAACTCGGAGACTTGTGGTCTCTCCTGGGTCTTCAGAAGTTCTGCACTTTTAACATTTAGGTTTAGGATTCGTCTGTAGTTAATTTTGTGTGGCTTGTAAAAGGTTTCTCCTGTGTAGAGTAGCACCCCGCTGCTAAACTGTGATGTAGGAGAGTAGAATTGATAATAGAATTAATGGTATAAGGATTTACCAGTTCTTAGGAGACATTAAGTCACACAAAGTGTTAGGCTGTGAGCTTAGGCCCCAGTCCTTCACATCTATCCCAGCCACCAGGCCTGGTCTGGACTTCAAATCCCAGAATGCCAGGTCCTGACCCTTCCCTGGGGGTGGGGTTGGGACCCCTCCCCCGGGTACTTAATTCATCCCCCAAAAGAGAAACGCGTGGTCTCCCCCTTCTTCCCTGGGGTTGCATTCCTGCAGCTTCCAGGTTTTCCCCTTGAGGCCACCTGAGATCACAGATCTCCCATTAAACCTGGATTTTCTTAATTTGGATTGTTTTGATTTGACTTTATTGGGAAATTTTGCATCGCCAGAAGTAGTTTGATCTGTGTGACTTCAAGGGGCAGAGGTAGATTGACCTCTGTGACTTCAAGGTGTGGCAGGACACACCTTTAATCCCAATGCCTGGGAGGCAAGGACAGATGAATCTCTGTGAGTTCGGGGTGTGGTAGCACACACCTTTAATCTCAGCACTGTTCAGGCAGATCTCTTTGAGTTCAAGGACAGCCTGGTCTACAGAGTTATTCCTGGGCGAAGATGTACAGAGAACCTGTCTCAAAAAGAAAAAGTAAGAATAAAAGAAATAAATTTTAATTAAAGCCACATAAAATGGAAAATACACAGAGAATCTTGATACTGTATGTTATTATGCTCTCTTTGAATTGTTTTAACGTTGGCCCTTCATGTTACAAAACGCCATTGCAAATAATATGGTTTCTGTGTTATTATTTCAGGTCTGAGCACTTGGTAACAGACAAGCATCCACCCATCCATTCCTTAGAGAAGGTAAGGCTTTGTGGAAGGTCCAAGGCCCTCTCTACTATATCTAGGCTGAACAAGGTATCCATCCAAAGAGAATAGTTTCCCAAAAAGCCAGTACAAGCAGTAGAGATAAATCCTGGTGCCAGTGCCAGTGGCCCATCAGTCTTCCCCAGCCATATCACTGTCAACCACATTCCAAGGGAATAGTTTGGACCTATGCTGGTTCCTTCCCAGTCTGACTGGTGTTGGTGAGCTCCCATTAGCTCAGTTAAACTGTTTCATGGTCTTGACCTCTTTGCTCATATTCTCACTCCTTCCACTCTTCAACTGTACTTTGAAAGATTAGTCCAGAGCTGTGATGTGTGTCTCTGCCTCTGCTTCCATCAGTTGCTGGATGAATGTCCTTTGGTGATATTTAAGTTATTCATCACTCTGACTACAAGACAAGGACACATAAAGTTTTAGGCTGCAAGCTTAGGCCCCAGTCCTTCACATCTATCCCAGCCACCAGGCCCGGTCTGGACTTCAAATCCCAGCATGCCAGGTCCTGACCCCTCCCTGGGGGTGGTGTCAAGACCCCACCCCCACGGTACTTAATTCATCCCCCAAAAGAGAAACGTGGTCTCCCTTTCTTCCTCCTGTGGTTCACGTTCCTGCGGCTTCCCGTTTTCCCCTGGGGGCCACCGGAGAGCGCAGATCTCCCATTAAACCTGGATATTTCTTAATTTGGCGTGTTTTGATTTGGCTTGATTGGGAATTTTTGTGTCATCAGAGAGCTCGCTTAGGAAATATTCCTAACATTTGGAGGCTTCCACTGAGCTAGGTCAGGGTCCTTTCCACGTGGCAGGCCTAGTGTTGAAAGGCCCCTAGTCTGCAGGTGGAGCTCTCTATGCCATGCTTCTGGGCTTCTGGGCTTCAGCGGCTGCGTCTTGGTGAGTTCCTTTTCTTGTCTATGCTATAGGGTTTCGGGGGACCCATTCGTACTTATTTTTGTGGTTTTCGGATTTCCATTTGAAGTTTTGAGCTCACGCTGGGAATTCTAGTCAGGTGCGGTCAATCCTGCGGGATTGGGGTTGGCTGAGGCAGAGATCCGTTTGTATCGGGAGGCTGGTCATTCAATCTTCGCGACCCCTTTTTGACCTAAGAGCCACTTTGGAGGATGCTCTGAAATGGACTTAGGCCACGTGGTTGGTGGAGGCGGCTGTGTTGGGAAGAGCGGAGGCGGAGGAGGCTGGCGCTGGGGGGGGGGGGGGGGGGGGGGCGCGAGCTCAGAAGCCAGCTGGACAGGGAGACAGGGCTCAGCAAGTGCGTGCGGCCCACGAGGCGGTGAGAAGCCTGTGGCCTGCCTGGGAGTGGTCTCCCTTTCTTCTTACTGGGGGTTGCGGTCCTGCAGCTTCCCAGTTTTACCCTTGAGGCCACCTTAGAGCTTTGATCTTCCATTAAACCTGGATATTTCTTAATTTGGATTGTTTTGATTTGGGAATTGATGCTCTCGTCAGAGAGCTCACTTATAACACAAAGTAGAATTTAAGTATTCTGTTTTTCTAAATATTTATTTTAAATATTGTTCACATTCACGATTGTTATAGCTTTGATGTAATTTTTTTTTGAGTTTTGGCTTTCTCTGTCTTTGAACTCACAGAGATCTGCCTGTGTCTGCCTCCCAAATGCTGGGATTAAAGATGTACACCACCACTTTCCTGCAAGAAGTCATATTATGTCAATCTTTGTACTATTTTTTTTAATAATCTTATTGATCACTCTGAGTGTTTCCACTATGAATGTAGCTTTGTAATCAGCTTTGCTGTTATAAATTGTTGGAAATTGTTATTGAATTGTATTCATTTTATTCTGCAAATTTACTATACACAGCATCTTTGTTTTGAGGTATCAAGTTCCCAAAAATTAATTATATGCCTCATAATTTACTTTGGTTTTATTTTTCTTGTTGCTGTTAATCTGTGAACTACTTTTCGGTTTATAGGATACACTGTCTTTGCAGGTGGGTTTTGCTGATGTGAGGTTATCTGTTGCTTGAGTTTTTATTTTTATTTTTTATTTTTATTTTTTTTTAATTTTTATTATTTTTTATTTTTATTTTTTTTTGGTTTTTCGAGACAGGGTTTCTCTGTGGCGTTGAAGCCTGTCCTGGAACTAGCTCTGTGGACCAGGCTGGTCTCGAACTCACAGAGATCCGCCTGCCTCTGCCTCCCGAGTGCTGGGATTAAAGGCGTGCGCCACCACCGCCCGGCTGTTGCTTGAGTTTTTGTGCATGAAGTTAGCTTTGTTGGTTTGGGGTTTTCCTTGTAGTACTTTCTGTAAGGCTGGGTTTGTGGCTATGTGTTGTTTAAATCTGGTTTTGTCATGGAATATCTTGTTTCCTCCATCGACGGTGATTGAAAGGTTTGCTGGGTATAGATATCTTTGCTTGCATCTGTGGTCTCTTAGTGACTGCAGCACATCTGCCCAGGACCTTCTGGCTTTCTTGGTTTCCTTTGAGAAGTCAGGTGTAATTCTGATACGTTTACCTATATATGTTACTTGACCTTTTTCCTTTGCAGCTCTCAATATTCTTTCTTTATTCTGTATGTTTTGTGTTTTAATTATTATATGGCGAGGGGATTTTTTTTTATCCAATCTATTTGGTGTTCATTAAGCTTCTTGTACCTTCATAGGGATATCATTCTTTAAGTTGGGAAAGTTTTGTTCTATAATTTTCTTGAATATGTTTTCTGTGCCTTTTGTCCCTATTATTCTTAGGTTTGTTCTTTTGATGTTTTCCCAGATATCCTGGATGTTTGTGTTAAGAATTTGTTAGATTTAATGTTTCCTTTGCCTGATGAATTCATTTTATCTATCATCTATCTATCTATCTCTATCTATCTATCTACCTACCTATCATCTATCTATCTTCAACCCCTGAGATTCTCTCTTCCATCTTTTCTATTCTTTTTGTCCAATTCTTACAGTGGCTGTCTGAGTCTTTGGGAACTGTTCTTGGTCTGCTCTGTGTTTCAGGTAGCCAATGAGTTTTCCTTTAGCATGCTCTCTTGCTCTGTTCTCCTGGGTTGCTCTCACAGCTAGAGTTCCTCTCTTGGTCCTCTCAGCAGAACCTCTCCTACATGGTGTTTAGATAACCTGCATCAGGTTAGTGAGGACCTCTGCTGGGGTCCTGGTCACTCACATCAAGGTGTGGCGGGATACACCTTTAATCCCAATGCCTGTGAGGCAGGGACAGACAGATCGCTGATTTGGAGGTGTGGTGTTAGACACCTTTAATCTCAGCACTGAGGGGGCAGATCTCTTTGAGTTCAAGGAAAGCCTGGTCTACAGAGTTATTCCAGGACAAAGATATACATATAACCTGTCTCAAAAAGTAAAAGTAAAAATAAATAGATTTTAATTAAAGCCACATAAAGATGGGAAATACAGAGAATCTTGATACTGTTTGTTATTATGCTCTCTTTGAATTGTTTTAATACTGGCCATTCATATTACAAAACAGCATTACAAATAATATGGTTTCTGTGTGATTGTTTCAGGTCTGAGCAGCTGGTTACAAACAAGCAGCCACCCATCCATTCCTTAGAGAAGGTAAGGCTTTGTGGAAGGTCCAAGGCCCTCTCTAGTATATCTAGGCTGAGCAAGGTATCCATCCAAAGAGAATAGTTTCCCAAAAAGCCAGCACACAAGCAGTAGAGATAAATCCTGGTGCCACTGCCAGTGGCCCATCAGTCTTCCCCAGCCATACCACTGTCAACCACATTCCAAGGTAATAATTTGGACCTATGCTGGTTCCTTCCCAGTCTGACTGGTGTTGGTGAGCTCCCATTAGCTCAGTTAAACTGTGTGAACCCATCATGGTCTTGACCTCTTTGCTCATATTCTCACTCCTTCCACTCTTCAACTGTACTTTGAAAGATCAGTCCAGAGCTGTGATGTGTCTCTCTGCCTCTGCTTCGTACAGTTGCTGAATGAATGTTCTTTGATATTTAAGTTATTCATCAGTCTGACTACAAGATAAGGCCAGCTCTGGTCCCCCCTCTAGTGTCTTATCTGGGGTCATCCTTGTGGATTCCTAGGAATTTACTAGAGTCAGGTTTCTTGGTAACCCCATAATGGCTCCCTCAATCAAGATATCTCTTTCCTTGCTCTCTCTCATCTTTGACCTTCTTCCATCTCAATGATCCCATTTCCTCAAGTTCTCCTCACCCCTCCTCTTTCCCCCTTCTCTTCTCCTACCCTTTTCCCCCTCATCCCTGTGTTCCATTTTTCAGCTGATTTTGTATATTTTGAATTTCCAAGTGGATCTATATGTTTTTCTTAGGGTTCAGCTTTTTCAGCATCTAATGAGTTGGTCCTATGGTTTTCTTCTTTCAGTTTATTTACATGATGTATTATATTAATAGATTTTTGTATGTTGTACCATTCTTGCATCTCTGGGATGAAGCTGACTTGATCATGGTGAATTTTTTTGATGTGTTCTTGGATTCAGTTTGCTAGCATTTTATTGAGTATTTCTGCATATCTATGTTCATAAGTGAGATTATTTTTTAATTCTCTTTCTATGTTGAGTCTTTGTGTGGTTTTGGGATCAGGGTAACTGTAGTCTCATAAAAAAAGAGTTTGGCAATGTTCCTTCCGGTTCTATTCTGGGGAACACTTTGAGGAGTATAGGAAGTTCTGATAGAACTCAGCATTAAAACCATTTGTCCCTGGGATATTTTTGTTTGTGAGGCTTTGCATGATAGCTTCTACTTCTTGTAGTTTATAGGTCTATTTAAATTGTTCACCTGGTTGTGATTTAATTTTGGTATATGGTACCTAACCAGAAAACTGTCCTTTTCTTTTATGTTTTCTAATTTTGTGGAGTACAGGTTTTTGTAGTATGATCTAAGGATTCTCTGGATTTCCTTAGTGTCTGTTGTCTATTCTTTTTCATTTCTGATTGTGTTAATTTGGATGTTCTATCTCTGCTTTTTTTATTAGTTTGTATAAGAGTTTGTCTAGTGACCTTTCTTCAGTTTCTTTATATGCTATGAACTTCCCTCTTAGCATTGCTTTCATAGTGTCCCATAGGTTTGTGTACTTTGTGGCTTCATTTTTGTTTAATTTAGGAAGTCTTTTCTTTATTTCTTCCTTTGACCCAGGGGTGGTTCAATAGTTTTCTGTTCAATTTCCACGAATTTGTATGATTTCTGATAGTATTTTTGTTGTTCTAACTTTAAACCTTGGTGCTCCAATAAGATACATAGTGTTACTCCAATTTTTTCATATCTGTGGATATTTGTTTTGCTATGCATTATGGTCATTTTTAGAGAAGGTTCTGAGGTGCTGAGAAGAAGGTATACTTTTGCTTTTAGGTGAAATGTTCTGTACATGTCTGTTAAATCCTTTTTATTCATGCCAAATCTGTTAGTTTCCTTATTTCTCTGTAAATTTTTTGACTGGTAGACCAAACTAACATTGCGGTTATTGGAATGTAGAAGTCTACTATTAGTGTGTGGATTTTGATGTATGTTTTAAGCTTTAGTAATGTTTCTTTTACATATGTGAGTACTCTTGTATTAGGGGCATAAATGTTAAGGATTGAGACTACAGCTTGATAGATTTATCTTATGAGTATAAACTGTCTTTCTTCAGCTCTTATTTTATTTTGAAATCTAATGCTAGATATTAGTATAGGTACACCTTCTTGTTTCTTAGGTGCATTTAATCAGAAAACCTTTTCCTAATCCTTTACTTTGAGGTAATGTCTGTCTTAGAGGTGGAGGTGTGTTTCTTGTATACAACAGATGTCTGGATCTTCTTTTCCTATCCATTTTTTTTAGCCTGTGTCCTTTTATAGGCGAGTTGCGACCATTGATATTAAGTGCTATTAATGACCAGTGGTTGTTAATTCCTGTTCTTTTTCAGTGGGAGTGGTTGTGTGTTTCCCTTCCTTGGGTTTTGCTGATCTGAGGTTATCTGTTGCTTGATATTTTTTTTTTGTGGGTGAAGTTAGCTTCCTTGGGTTGTTGTTTTCCTTCTAGTACTTTCTGTAATGCTGGGTTTGTGGATATATATTCTGTAAATCTGGTTTTGTCATGCAATATCTTGTTTCCTCCATTGATGGTGATTGAAAGGTTTGCTGGGTATAGATATCTGTGCTTGCATCTGTGGTCTCTTAGTGTCTGCAGCACATCTGACCAGGACCTTCTGGCTTTCTTGGTTTCCATTGAGAAGTTGGGTGTAATTCTGATAGGTCTACCTTTCTATGTTACTTGACCTTTTCCCTTTGCAGCTCATAATATTCTGTCTTTAGTCTATATGTTTTGTGTTTTAATTATTATATGGTGAGGGTACTTTATTTTGATCCAGTCTATCTTATGTTCTGTAAGCTTCTTCTATCTCTGTAGGAATATCCTTCTTTAAGTTTGTATGATTTTGTTGAATGTGTATGATTTTGTTGAATGTGTTTTCTGTGTCTTTGAGCTGGAGTTCTTCTCCTATCCCTATCATTCTTAGGTTTGGTCCTTTCATGTTTTCCCAGATTTCCTGGATGTTTTGTGTTAAGAATTTATTAGATTTAATGTTTTCTTTTGCTGATGAATTAATTTCATATAGCTATCTTCAACCCCTGAGATTCTCTCTTCCATCTTTTCCATTCTTTTTCTCCAATTCTTACAGTGGCTGTCTAAGTCTTTGGGAACTGTTCTTGGTCTGCTCTGTGTCTCAGGCAGCTACTGAGGTCTCCTTTAGTATGCTCTCTTGCTCTGTTCTCCTGGGTTGCTCTCACAGCTTGTGCTTTATAGTTCCCCTCTTTGTCCTCTCAGCAGGAACCTCTCCTGCTTGCTGTCTAGATAACCAAAGTCAGGTTTGTGAGGACCGCTGCTGGGTTCTGGTCACTCACCTCTTGGTCCTCTCTGTATTGTATTTCAGAATACCACTGAGGTTGCTGGATAGGTGAATTTGGGTGCATGATGATTTTTGTTGCTTGTGTGGGTCCAGTAGATGGGAGTGGGTATTGGTCCAGCCTACCTGCAGGAAACTCTCCTTTTGGCTATAGAAACTGAGGTAGTCAGGGTATAGGTCTAGAGTTTTGCCTCACTATGGAGGGCCTAGAAAATGCGGTGTCATACCGGGTGGCTTGTCACTCACCTCTTGGTTCTTCTCTTTATGGGAGCAAGCTACTTTCAGAGGTTATGGTTAGGGGCCCAAAAACTCCATAAAATACGGTTAAAGTACAAAAATAATCATGAGGGAAACTGACAAAGTCTTTCAAACATGGTTGACCATTTTACCAAAGTCAAAATAATGAGTTTTTCTCCAATGTGGTTCTCTATTGGAACCCTTAAGCTCCCATGTCAGATATTTACATGGAGCTGTGTTTGAAAGAATTGTTTGCAAAAGCCCAAGGATCAAATGGCAAAGAGTAGTGCGTAGGGTGCACTTAAGTGGGCTGGCACCATCTGCGCTCTGTGTGCACTCTGCTATGGGGGTTCAGCCTCCTCCAGGCCTTCCACTATTTACTTTTTTGGTGCCTCAGTGCCAGTACCCTACAGCCCCCATTTTGCAGTCTCCACAGGAACGGAAAGCTTTTTAGTCTCCATCCCATCAATCCCAAACACTTGTCTGCCTGGCAAGAATAAGGATATTCTAAGATATATTCAAGTTTCTCCCTTTTTCTAACAGCTACTGAAACAGACACTATGAAATTTGAGTTTCCTTGGGAATTTCACTGTGGAAAAAGACTGACTCCTTCAGGCAAGACCACGTCTACTTAAGAAACACTTACTCCTTATGTGACCACCTTACAGGAGAGACAGGAGGGTTTCAGAGATGGGAATGCATTCATTATATGACTTAGTGTTGCGGGAGGTCCTCCCACTCCTCCAGCCTATCACCGCTGAGGTACCAGCCCACTGGGGCGTGGTTTCTCTCCCTTTAAAAAAGCGGCCACTTTCCTCTCCTCTCTCTCTTCACTTCCTGCTCCACCTGCGACTAGACTCCTTTCCTGGTTGCATAGAGGGCTGTTGCCTGGGACAGTGATCTGTAAGTTTTTTCCCCTTTAAATAAATACCACCCTAATAATCATAACCCCGAATTGGTGTGGCATTGTTTGTGACTTACGCCTTCATTTTGGCACCCAACGTTTGGTTTTAGAACCTCTCCTTTCCCCACTCGCAGCCGCGAGTTCGGCTTGGCGGCCCCAAGTTCGGCTTGGCGGCTGCGGGCTTGGCGGGCACAAGTTCAGCTTGGCGGCCGCGGGCTTGGCGGGCTCTAGTTCGGCTTGGCGGGAGCCCTCCCTTCCTCAGCCGCCAGCGGCCTTGGACTCCCCACGTGGATTTAAACTCCACAGGCCCGCGTAGTCTCTGGCCGTCTGGTTTGCTCTTTTCTGAGTCATTTTTAAATCTCCCTTGCAAGTACAGCTCTTAAGTGGCACGAACCAGAGCACGTGGTTGCTGAAAGCTGCAAACCCTCAGGGTGACTTGTTCCGTCTCAGGAATTGATTTAATTACATTTATTTTGTTGAAAAACTTGCATTTTCCAGTTTTTAACATCTACTAAGGCACTGAAACAGGACCATGTTTTCACCGCGACTCTGCAACAGCACCACCTGCTGGATAATAGGTAATATTGCAGTTTTTGTTTCTAACGCAAATTTTACTGCTTTGTTTTCACTAATACAATGGATTAGTAAATTTATATTTACTAATACAATGAATTACATCATACAAGGTTTATATGATTATGGGGATACCTTAATTTGCTTGTTACTAGCCTTCAGTTTTCTTTTCCATATTTTATCATTAAGGAAGAATATGGCACTCCTAAGAACGATTGAATCTTTACGTACTAATAATGAACAGAAGAATATGGCACTCCTAAAAACGATTGAATCTTTACGTACTAATAATGAACAGAAGAATATGGCCCTCCTAAAAACGATAGAATCTTTACAAACTAATAATGAACAGAAGAATATGGCCCTCCTAAAAACGATAGAATCTTTACAAACTAATAATGAACAGAAGAATATGGCACTCCTAAGAATGATAGAATCTTTACGAACTAATAATGAACAACTAATTGACAGGATTAAAATTATTGAAAATCAGAGGTTATCTGAACAAGTGGATACTATGACAGACAAAATTGATTCCATATCCAAGGGTATTAGAAAGTTACCTGAAAGGGTTCAGGCTGTTGAATTTGACGTTCAGACTTTATCACAAAGTTTTGATAAGGTAACAGACAGAATGTACCTCCAAGATGGGAATCTACATGATATACAAGAAAAGTTTAAGGAGGACATGTTATCTTTGAAGGAAAAAATTAAAGCTTTGGAATCACAGGTACAGAATGGGGACCAAAAAATTGATACCTCAGTGAAATCACTGGAAATATATACAGGTCAGGAGATTCAGGATTTAAGAGAGACAATGATAAAAAGATTTGAAAAGATTGGGGAAATTATTGCAGCTGGTGAACAGAGTAAGGAGGCACAAGGACAGGATACAAGGCCTCCACCAGCTATTAGAACTGGCTTACCCAGGGTTCTAGCGACATACCCTATACTTAATTCTGAAAAAGCATCAACTTCTAAAGGCTCAAAGGGAGTCAGAGAAGCTAGATGGACGCCAATAGCAATGAATGATCTGAAAGAAATTAAGCAAGCTGTTGTTAATTTTGGCTTGCACAATGCATATGTAAAGGAAATGATAAGGACTTGGGCTTCTAATGCTAGAGCTACTCCCCATGATTTCCATCAGTTAGTGTCTGCAGTTTTAGATAATGGACCTTCCTTGATGTTCGGAATTTATTTCAGAGAAGAATCCAAACATATGGAACAGCAAGGAAGAGCAAAAGGTATTGAGGTTTCCCAAGATCAAATTCTTGGTGCAGGAGAATATGCTGATCCACAGGTCCAAGCTCTTTATGACGGTGAAGTACTGTGTCTATGTCACCAAGCAGCTTTAAATGCTTGGAATAGGATACAAGATCCAGCAAAAAGGGGTGAATCATATACCAGAATTAGGCAGGGACAGAGAGAACCCTTTATTGACTTTTTGCAAAGATTAATTAAGGCTCTGGACATAGGGGTAACAGACCCAGAAGCTAGACGAATACTTCTTGAATCTCTAGCTTTTGAGAATGCAAACATAGAATGCAAAAAGATAATTGGGCCTTTAAAGTCTAGATCAGCATACGATGAATGTTGAGACGTTTAGCTATAATGATGAATCTTGGGTAGGAGAAGCGATTTCCAAGCAATGAGGAGACATCAAACTGCCAGGTGTTTTAATTGTGGTAAATTAGGACATTTGCAAAGGAATTGCAGGCAAAGAATTTCTAGGAATAATATCTCTTCTGGGAATGACAAAAATAGGAGACCTCGGCCTTCAGGTATATGTAGGAGATGTGGTAAAGGCAGGCATTGGTCCAACGAATGTAGGTCAACAACAGACAGACGGGGCAATCCGATATCATCGGGAAACTCCATGGGGGGCCTCTCGCAGGCCCCCAAGCCAACAGTGGCCCAGTCATTCCCAGTCACAGTGGAGAACGTGCCTCACCAAGAAAATTAAAAGCTCCAATTTCTGCTGTAAAAAGTAATACTGGTCTAAATGAAGAATTACGTGTGCAGGATGAGTCAAAAAACCCAATAGGACAGAATAAACGTATATTTTGGCAGACTTCTATTAATGATCAAAGACCAAAGCTAAGAGTCTGTATAAATGGCACTTTTATTGAAGGCTTATTAGACACAGGTGCGGATGTAAGTATCATTACCCCAGAATCTTGGCATCCGAATTGGCCTCTTCAAGAGGTAGATGTTCAGTTCCTGGGAATTGGAACCCTATCTCGTGTAAAACAAAGCACAAGATGGGTTGAATGCATAGGGCCCGAAGGGCAAATAGGAAGACTAAGGCCATATATAGCCAATATTGCCATAAATTTATGGGGCCGTGACCTGCTACAGCAATGGAATACCCAGATTAACATTCCTGTATTTCCAGGAACTCATAATTCTGGTAAGGATATGATGAGGTATTATGGGAAAAGGTCACTAGCCATTCAGGCTGTACAAGAACATACAGCAAATACCAAACCTTTAGAGGTACCAACAGCCCTACCTTTAAAATGGCTAACTGAGAAGCCAATATGGACCAAACAATGGCCTCTAGCTGAAGATAAACTACAGGCATTGGAACAGCTGGTGCAAGAGCAACTAGATGCTCACCATATTGAAGAATCAACCAGCCCTTGGAATTCTCCTGTGTTTGTTGTAAAAAAGAAATCTGGTAAATGGAGAATGGTGACAGATCTAAGAGCTGTCAACAAAGTAATTCAACCTATGGGCCCACTACAATCTGGAATTCCTTTGCCTTCTCTGTTACCAAAAGGATGGCCTCTTATAGTTATTGATTTGAAAGATTGTTTTTTCACTATACCGTTACAAGAAAAGGATAGAGAAAAATTTGCCTTCACAGTGCCTACTTATAATAATTCTCAGCCTAATAGGAGATATCAATGGACTGTCCTCCCACAGGGTATGCTCAATAGTCCTACACTGTGCCAATATTTTGTAAGTAAGCCATTGGAAATAATTCGTAAACAATTCCCCAAGTCCATCATTTATCATTACATGGATGACATCTTATTATCTGATTCAAATAAAGATACTTTAGAAAGGATGTTTGAAGAAGTAAAGAAAGTCTTGCCTAGGTGGGGATTACAAATTGCCCCTGAAAAGATTCAAAGAGGAAATTCTATTAATTACCTAGGTTACAGAATAGGGTTAGAGAAAATTAAAACGCAAAAGGCACAAATTAGGAGAGACCGGTTAAAGACTCTTAATGACTTCCAAAGATTGTTAGGAGACATTTCCAGTCTACGACCAGCTGTTGGGATAACACCTGATCTAATAGTTCATTTAAACAAAACCTTAGATGGTGATAAAGATTTGAATAGTCCAAGAGAACTGACAGCTGAAGCAGAAAAGGAACTGACAATGATTGAGGAAAAATTACAGGAGGCACATGTGGATAGGGTGAACCCAAATCTTAGCTGCATCCTAGTCATATTGCCTTCCAGAATTTCTCCTACAGGGATTCTAATGCAGAGGGAAGATATTATTTTAGAGTGGATATTTATACCTAATAAACCAAGTAAAAAATTAAAAACTTATGTGGAAAAGGTCTCTGAATTAATTATAAAAGGTAAGCTGAGACTTCGTCAACTAGCAGGTATAGACCCAGCAGAAATTATAGTGCCTTTTACTACTGAAGAAATAAAAAAGTTATGGGAAGACAATGAACCGTGGCAAAGAGCTTGTGCTAACTTTTTGGGAGAAATTAACAGCAACTATCCCAAAAGTGATAGACTTAATCTCATAAAAAGAACTTCTTGGATTCTTCCTAGAATTGTACGTGATGCTCCAATAACTGGAGCCCGTACGTTCTATACTGATGCAAATAAATCAGGGAAAGCAGGTTACAAGTCAGATGAATTGAGTAAGGTGGAACAAAGCCCTTATAATTCTGTCCAGAAGGCAGAATTATATGCCATTCTTATGGTGCTAAGGGATTTTAAAGAACCTCTTAATATAGTTACAGATTCACAATATGCAGAAAGAGTTATCTTACATATTGAAACCGCTAAATTTATACCAGATGACACAGAGTTGACTTCATTGTTTATCCAGGTACAAGACATAATCAGGAACAGGCTTTGTCCGATGTACATAACACACATCCGGTCCCATACAGGTCTGCCCGGTCCTCTAGCCCAAGGCAACGCTGAGATTGATCAATTATTGATTGGAAGTGTGTTGCAGGCCTCGGAATTTCATAAAAAGCATCATGTCAATAGTAAAGGCCTAAAGAAAGAATTTTCCATTACTTGGCAACAAGCTAAGGACATTATAAAGAGATGTCCTACTTGTTCTTTCTATAATCAAACACCGTTGCCTGCAGGGAGTAACCCAAAGGGTACTAAGAGTAATGAAATCTGGCAGATGGATGTGTTCCACTTTATGGAATTTGGTAAATTAAAATATGTACACCACACCATAGACACGTATTCAGGTTTTCAATGGGCTACAGCCCTGAGCTCAGAAAAGGCTGATTCAGTAATCACACATTTATTGGAAGTTATGGCCATCATGGGTATACCTGCGCAAATAAAGACAGATAATGGTCCAGCATATGTATCTAAGAAAATGAAACGCTTTTTTGATTATTATAATATAAAACACATTACAGGTATACCAAATAATCCTACAGGTCAGGCAGTTATAGAAAGATCAAATCGTACTATAAAGGATATGCTGAACAAACAGAAAGGGACTGAAAATACCCCCAGAAATAGATTACATAATGCTTTATTAACCTTGAATTTTCTTAACGCTAATGAGAAAGGAACGACAGCAGCAGAAAGACATTGGATAATGGAAAAGTCTGCTGAACTAAATCAACCAATTTATTTCAAAGATGTGCTGACCTCTCAGTGGAAGCCAGGAGATGTGCTACGTTGGGGAAGGGGTTTTGCTCTTGTTTCCACAGGAGAAGAAAAAATGTGGATACCATCAAAATTAATAAAGTTTCGATTTGAAGAGGAGAAACCTCTTGGAAAGGAGAAATGACAACTCATCCACAACGATGATATTCATACAGGTGGTAAGAAAAACATATAGAATGGGGGCAGGGTTCTGTTCTTATCTCCACAGGAAAACACTCATCTTTGAGAAATTCAAGGGACCCTGGATGTTTGGATACTGACAGATGGAAAAATACCTGCCCAATAGGAAATATCAAGACAACTGAATGGGTTGTGTAAGTAATATTAAACCATATTTCTAAATTTATAAAGCTGGTTTTGAAGTTGGACTCTGGCTCAGTCCCTCTCCAATTCCAAGCCTGTTAGTAAGAGAAAAACCCAGAGTTTCTGGAGTTTCTGTCTCATGTCAAGAGCCATGATATGGGACAGAAAGAAATATGAGTTTAGAAAACATCTTTGCTTTTCTTCATATCTATCATACTTTTCATTGAATATATGAATATATATATATGTCTATATATGTCTATATGATTAATGTTTAAGTTTTTCATAATGAACAATGAGTTTTTCCTGAAGTGACATTTGAAGTTTCCAGGAAGAAGATGGGGCCCCATAACAACAACTCCATCTGGTTGATATGACGTCATGATACTGATAGCGCTACTACAAGACCTGCTTTTGGTACCAGCTGCACAAGACAGTTCCAACTTGGTTAGCTGAAATGGTGCACATCTTATACAACATTTTGGCCAGACCTGCACAAAATACTCAGAGACTATTGGCAATTTTAAAAGACATTGATCTTGAAATTTAACCATCATTTCACTTTCACAGGATCCCCCAGAAAGAACGTCGCCCCCATGACAGCTGGAAGTAATTCTAGAGGACGACGTCCCCTTTCCCAGTAAAACTTGCCCTTGGGTTTAGGGACATCATTTAGGGGTTGATTATAATTAGTATACGATTGAGGGTTGGGGGAGGAATTTTATACGCTCAGGGATCATTTTGAAAAAAAACAAAAAAAGAGGGATGATGGGATAATAGATTTGTAATTGTGAGTTACTGTTTTTAGACAAATACATTGGTATAGATTCTTGTATATTGATACAAAGTTAAATTATATTGACTATTGAACGCATGCATGTTTCTACCTCTGTTTAAAACATTTTTTATGTATTGACATATATTGTATTGATATATATATATATATAGTATATATTTACCATATTGCAGTGTACATTTCTACCTCTGATTAAGATACTTATATAATGATTGTGTATTGATATATATTTACCTACTGCAATGTATATTTGTACATTGTTTATATTTGGAGGTCATTGTCCTCATTTGTTTCACAGTCGTTTATTGTCTTAGTCTTTAAGTTAGATAGATATTGAGAATTATATAGACTAATAGTCATCTAAGTTTGTCATTTATAATAGACTAATCAGGTTCTTTAGATATATAGAGATTATACTCAGTATAGATAGATAATCTTCAACTTCTTCAAAGAGCTGTAGAAAATGGCCTTTAATCTAACTCAGAGTTTTGTGGTAGTGAGACACAATTGCTCCTGGCAACACCACTCTATTCCCGAGAGAATGTTGAGCACCAAAGACACTCCACCTAGAGCCTTTCTTTTTGGCAGAACTGGCGTTTGGGCAAAGAAATGCCCATACCTCAACAACTGACATGCATCAATGGATAAAACAGGACTGTCATATCCTGCCAAGACAGGGTAAGATAGTTTTGAAAAGTTGCTTGCCTTAGAAAATGGTATGTCAGTTATGTTAGGCCTTAGCCAAAGTTGGTTGCTTCAACGCTGCTAATGTGACTTTGGGTGATTGCCCAGGTAGCTAGTTGTCTCTGTAATTTGTTGCATGTTTTGGAAGTTGTTTTACTGAACTTCCTAATTACCCAGGTAACATTATTTCCCTTCTCAGATCTTCGATGGGGTTGAAGACTATATAAATGTAGTTACTTTCTCTCATGACTTGGCCAAGTTATTTATTATACAAGACCTAAGCTAGTTAGAATAGGATATTTGTACTTATTGTATATAATTTCATAGTAGGTTTAGAACTCTCTTATTTAAACAAAAGGGGGAGGTGTTGCGGGAGGTCCTCCCACTCCTCCAGCCTATCACCGCTGAGGTACCAGCCCACTGGGGCGTGGTTTCTCTCCCTTTAAAAAAGCGGCCACTTCCCTCTCCTCTCTCTCTTCACTTCCTGCTCCGCCTGCGACTAGACTCCTTTCCTGGTTGCATAGAGGGCTGTTGCCTGGGACAGTGATCTGTAAGTTTTTTCCCCTTTAAATAAATACCACCCTAATAATCATAACCCCGAATTGGTGTGGCATTGTTTGTGACTTACACCTTCAACTTAGTTATATTAACTTATTTTTGTATAGCCCTTATCATCTATTTAAACCTGTTAGGACCCCAAGGATAAATTAATCACCTTATATCTTCATCACTGTTCCAAATTAGTCACACCAAAAAATATGTTTATTACTACTATTCTTAATAATTTGTTCTTTTTTCTTTTTTATATTAAGTAATAGCCTCATTATGAATCTCTGGCTGTGTTGTAACTCAGTGTATAGTATAGCATCTTGTAGAGAAATCAGAGCTATTTTGCCACGTGATCTCCAGTATTCCTCAATTATAGTTTGGCACACCACAGACCAATTAATACATTTTTGTTGTTCAAGACAGGGTTTCTTTGTGTATCTTTGGCTGTCCTGCAACTAGCTTTGTATACCATGCTTACCTTGAGTTTGTGGACACATACCTTTCTTACACTATGTGGTTTAGAATTGTTTTGAACACCTAGTCCTGGTTTTGTTGCTCAGTGCTGGAAAGAAAGTCTTGCAACTGCTGCAAGGTTGGGTCTTAAGTGGTAAGTGAGAAGGAAAACTTTGTAGAACATGACCATAAACCTGGAGTTTAAAAGGTGGTAGAACTATGGTGATGTTGATTGTCCTTTGGCGATACATGATTAGAATGCTTCTAAGTTTCTGCTCTCAACAGCCACGATGACATGATTCATTGATGTTTAGTTCTAGGGGACAAAAGGAATTACCAAAGTTTCTCATGTGTTCATGTTATTGGGCAGGTAGATAGTGCAGAATCTGTTTCTTGTGATATAATCCTTGTGACATAAAGCAGATTATTAAATTATTTTCCATAATTATTTTTTCATAACCCCATTGATCACTCTGAGTGTTTCCACTATGAATGTAGCTTTGTTATCTGCTTTTCTGTTATAAATTTTTGGAAATTGTTATCCAATTATATTCATTTTATGTTGCCAATTTACTATACACAGCATAATGTTCCCAAGAATTGATTATTTGCTTCTTCATTTACTTATGTTTTGTTTTTCTTATTGCTGTTAACCTGTGAAATATTTTGGTTTATTGGCTAAAATGTCTTTGTAGGTTGTTCCCCATCTATTCTGATTTCAAATACCAACACTCAAGTTGAGAGGCTCATAAATATCTACTATTTCATATTCTGTATACGTGCAGAGAACATTCATTCTCATGTGCAAAGATTTGCAAAAAATAGCGATAAACTTGTTTTTCAAAAGTGCTTGTGCCTAGGCAGCGGTGGTGCTTGCCTTTAATCCTAGCACTCATAAAGGAGAGGCAGGCCAACCTGGTCTACAAGAGCTAGTTCCAGGACAGGCGCCAAAGCTAAAGACAAACGGTCTCTCAAAAAACAAACCCAAAAAATGCTTATGGAGCAATTATGAACTGAGTTTGTTTAGGTATATACTGATTCTCTCGGGTCTGTTTCCTAGAGGCAAGCAAGTGCTCTCATCTAAGAGGCTTCTTGACTCAGCTTTATCTGCAAAACTCTGCAGCTCTTTAAGAGGTCCTGTCCTGCCAGTAAACACTTAAACTGTGTTCATGAAAAGCTGAACACATGCTTTTCGGGTTTTCAGCCTTAGCAGCAAAAAAGCTAAGCAGTTTTAAAACTATTAGTGTGTGGATTTTGATGTATGTTTTAAGCTTTAGTAATGTTTCTTTTATATATGTGAGTGCTCTTGTATTATGGGCATAAATGTTAAGGATTGAGACTTCTGCTTGATTTATCTTGTTATGAGTATAAACTGTCTTTCTTCATCTTCTGATTTATTTTCTTTTGAATCTAATGTTAGATATTAGGATATCTACACCTTCTTGTTTCTTAGGTGCATTTAATCAGAAACCCTTTACTTTGAGGTAATGTCTGTAAAGTCAATATGATGAGTTTTTCTCCAATGTGGTTCTCTAGTAGAACCCATAAGCTCACATGTCAGAGACTTACATGGAGCTGTGTTTGAAAGAATTGTATGCAAAGTCCAAGGATCAAATGCCAAAGAGCAGTGCATTGGGTGCCCTTAAGTGGGTTGGCACCATCTGTGCTCTCTATCCACTCTACTATGGTCTTTCAGCCTTCTCTACTATTTACTTATTTGGCACCTCATTTAACTGTCAGTGCCAGTATCCTACAGCCTTCATTTTACAATCTCCATAGCAACGTAAACCTATTTAGTCTCCATCCCATCAATCCCAAATACTTGTGTGCCTGGCAAGAATAAGGATATTCTAAGATACATTCAAGTTTCTCCCTTTTTCTAACAACTACTGAAATAGTCGCTATGAAATTTGAGTTTCCTTGGGAATTGCACTGTGGAAAAAGACTGACTTCTTCAGGCAAGACCACGTCTACTGAAGAAACATTTATGTGACCACCTTACAGGAGAGACAGGAGGGTTTCACAGATGGGAATGCTTTCATTATATGACTTAGTTATATTCGCTTAGTTTTGTAGTTTTTTATAGCCCTTTAGTCTCCATCCCATCAATCGCAAATGCTTGTCTGACTGGCGTTACACAGGCAGACTCTCTATCCTATTTATGTGTGAGCACTTGCTATTTTCACTACATACATGTACATACAAAAGGTAAATAAGCATTTACATCTTTGCATCTAAATATCTAATATTCCATATTAACATGCTATTTTTTCCTTGGGTATTTCGGGGTTGCCCTCTCAGCTAAATTCTACTTGGTGTGGCTTACTCTCTCTAGCATTGTTCAATCCTTTATATCACCAATTCTATTCTTCTATATTGTGACTTAGTAGTAGCGTAATACAAAGTACTTGAGATGCCATTTACATCTTCCCCAAATTTCCTGGAAATGGACCTTACACCTAATTGTCAAATGCTAATTTCAAGACTTGTAGAAAATAGTTGAAACTATGCCTCTCCGTCTTTGTTAATCTCTCTATGCTTTGGGATGTTTTTCTAAGGCTCCGATGTATATACCAATAACAGAGCTCTGTCTCTAATCTCGGTAATACGCTTGGGAGAGCTGATAAAGATGTGGTGGTCTTTGTTTCAGATCCTCAGAACCTAAGACTTTTCACAGAAGGGTGAAAACTGTGGTTATCATTCCCTACTCTACTGTGGACTTTGTTTCTAATGTTCTTGGTTTACCCAATTTTACCTTTGTTCAACATTCGCAGTCTCAGGCAGAGGGGCCTGGCGGACTCTCGCCAGATTCTGGAAGCCTTCCAAGTGTCCTGTGTCCTCCCAGGGGTGGCTTGTGAGGTCTGGCGCCCCTCCCCAGCATCGTCAGCTCGTATCTGAGGCCTCTCTGGGCATTGCCCAGGCCCCTAGTGGAGTCCTGATCACTATCTGTGCAGAGTCTGCATACAGTGGGGCCCTCTGGGGCCCTCTGTGCATCTTCCTGCATCCTCTGGTGCAGTATCTCTGGGTCCAGAGGCATCTTGAGTTCAGTCAGGTGGCTGAAGAGGGCACAGGGGATACGTGGGGTGACCGTCTGGGCCTGGGTCACGGGGCCACCTGAGTGTCCTGTGTCTGCTGGGGGGTGGGGTGGGGGTGGCAGACACCATGGACATCTGTCTGGACCATGGCTGCTTGCTGCTCCTGCTCCCGCAGCTGCCGCTCATGGCGGGAAACCCTGTGGTTCACTCCTCTCCCTGCCCTCCTCGCCCGCCCTCCCCACGCCCCCCTCCATGCCGGACCAGGAGCCCCAGTTGCCCCAGTCCTTGTGGGAAGCAGATGTGGCACCAAGGGACACAGAGCTTCACCTCCTCCCCCTGCCCTGAACTGGAACCTCTTAACTCCCTGCAGGCGGCTCCACAAGCCATGGAGGTGATTGCAGAGCAGCAGCAGGTGGAAGGGGGGGGGGGGGGAAGCAGCAGTTTTTCTCCTTTCTCCTTTTCTCCCTTCTCCTGCATGCTGCAAGGTGGTTACCAGCCTGGCTGGAGCAGCAGGCAGGCAGGCAGGCAGGAAGGAAGGAGCCCGGCCTTTGATGCCAGGGATATACTGCTATACCAAGTCCATCCCTGACTACAGGCAAAATTGCCACCACGGGGAATCTTTGGAGACATAGCCTCGCCACCCCATGTCCCCAGGGACCCCAAGTGCCTGGTCACCCTGTCCCCTCCCTGACCCTGACAACACCCTACCCCTAGTCCTGCTACCACCATCAATGCCCCACCCATAGCCACGCCCTAACCCTAGGTCTAACCCAAACCCTAGCCTAACCATAGCCACTCTCAAACCCTAGCCACACCCCACTCCTAGCACCGCCCACCCCATAGCAATGCCGCACCCCTTGCCCTGCCCCAACCCCAGCCATGCCACATGGTGACTGCCCTGTTCGGGTTACCTAGGGTTTTGGTTTAGGGCATGGCTAGGGTTAGGGAGGAGCTAGGGTTAAGGCGTGACTCTTGTTTTCAAGAGGGCTTGTGCCCAGGTAGTGGTGTTGCATGCCTTTAATCCTAGCATTCAGAGGCAGGCCTACCTTGTCTACAAGAGCTAGTTCCAGGACAGGCTCCAAAGCTACAGAGAAACCCTCAAAAAACCAAAAAAAAAAAAAAAAAAAAGCTTGTGAAGCAATTATAAAATGTGTAGCTTTAAAATGTGCATTCTTTAAAAGTCTGTTATCTTGTATTTTTTTTAGTTAAGTAATTAATTAGTTGTTTTTCCATTCAAAAATTTATACTTTCCCATTCCCCACCCTCTCCCCCACTACCCTCTTCCCCCCCTTCCCTCCTTAAGAGGGCAGGGAACCCTTCTCTGTGGGAAGTCTAAGACCTTCCCCACTATGTCCAGGCCTAGGAAGCTTTGCATCAAAATAGACTTGGGTCTCAAAAAGGCAGTACATGCAGTAGAATAAGACCCAGTGCTTTTATCAATGGCTTCTAAGTTGCCCTTATTGTCAAGCCTCATTCAGAGAGTCTGGTTTTATTGCATGATTGCATGCTCATTCAGTCTTGGTCCAGCTCTATTTTGTGAGCCATTAGAACAGGCACACTGTCTTAGTGGGTCGACCAACCCCTCATGGTCCATACTTCCTTGCTCATCTTCCCCCTCCCACTGCTCTTCAACTGTACCTTGGTAGTTCAGTCAACTGCTCTGATGAGCGTTTCTGTCTATGTCTCCATCCTTTACCAGAAGAAGATTCTATAGTGATACTTGAGATAATCATCAGTGTCGTATTGGGGCAAGGCCTGTTCATTTACTCTTTGCTTATGTGCACATCAATCCCACAACAGTTATGATTTAAATGGATATTTTTTTTTAGCTGGGTAGAACACAGGAAACACCAACTGTCAGGTAAGGAGCCTAGTCGCCAGAACATGAACCAATTGCCTTAACCAAGATAGTGTGCCCAGGCTTTCAGCTCTTTTGTGATTATTTTTACACCACTTCCCTTCGGCTGGTATTTCAACAGCTATTTGCTGATCAAGTTGAAGGCATTCCTGCAGCTCAATGGGTTCGTACTTCAGCGACTATTGGCTGAAGGAGTGGTAGTTCGTCCTGCAGCACCTCCCCCTTTTACTTAAGTAAGAGCATTTTAATCCTACTATAAAATTGTATACAATAAGAACATATATTCCATCCTAACTATCCCAAGTCTTGCATCATAAATCACTTGGACAGGTCATGTGAGGAAAGTTTCTATATTTATCTATTCTCAAACCCCATAGAAGATCTGAGAAGTGAAATAATGTTAGCTGATCAATTAAGAATTGCAATCCAACAACTTCCAAATCATAGAGACAACTTTCTACCTGGGCAATCAACGAAACTCAATTTTTTCAGTGTTGAATCAACCAACTTTGACTAATTTTCTAGAATAACTGACAGCTTACTTTTAACATGCAAGAGATTTTTCCAAACCGTTTTACCCTGTCTTGTCAAGATTTGCTCATCCATTTCTGGATTTTAACAGGCCAGAGATTTTTTTAAAACTGTTGTACCCTGTCTTTGACAATTCTGTGTATCCATTACCAGATCCTGTGTATTCTGCCAGTAACTGAGGTATGGGCAGTTTCTTTCCCATTGGCTGGTTTTGTCAATAAGAAGACGAGCTCCAAGTGGAGTATCTTTGGTGCTCAACGATTTCTTGTGAATAGGTCGGTGTTGTCAGGAGTGATTATGTCTCACTCACTAACACAGAACTCTAGTAATAAATTAAATGGCATTTTCTACAGCTCTTTGAAGAGCTTGAAGACTATTTATACAAAATATAATCTATGTATCTAAATAACCTCATTAGTCTAACTATAAATATGACAGACATGGATGACTGTTGATCTATAACTCTTAATATCTATCTAACTTAAATACTAAGAGAATGAACAACTGTGCAATCAATGAGAACAATTACCTCCAAATGTAAACAATGGATATCAATACATAAATAATATAAGTATCTTAGTCATAGGTAGAAATGTATACTGTAATATGGTATACATATATTAATACAATATGTATCAATGTGCAAAGATGTTTTAAACATAGGTAGAAGCATGCTTGCATACAATATTAAACATAACTTAACTTTGTATCCATATTCAAAAATCTATACCAATGTAATTAGCTATGAACAATAATTCACAAATACCGTTATTACCTATCCAAATTTCCATCTTTTTTTTTCAAACAGATCCTTGAGCTTATAAAATTCCTCTCCCAAACCTCAACTGTATATTAATTATAAGCAACCCCTAAGTATTGTCCCTAAATCTGAGCACAAACTTCTTTGTGATAGGGGACATCGTCCTCTCTAATTACTTCCGGCTGTGTGTGGGCGATGTTATATCTGAAGGATCCCGTGATAGTAAAATCATGGTTAAATTTCAACATCAATGTCTTTTAAAATTGCAAACAGTCTCTGAGTATTTTGTTGAGGTCTGCCAAAATATAGGCTTCTTATTTCCTAATTTAATTTCTGACTTATCCTCCAAATTTTCCTTATTTAGAACCTTAGTGTTTTGTACTGAAGCTTCTGGAGTTTTTAATTGTCCTGGTTTGATATGTTCTCCATGATTACTGGGAATGACCGGGGCCACTTTTGGCATGGGTTGCTGATCTGCATTCATTTGACCAATATCTTACTTTACCATACCTCCTACATACACCTGAATGTTGAGGTTTCCGATTTCTGCCATTCACAGATGAAGTGTTATTCCTAGAAATACCTTGTCTTCCATTCCTTTTTAGATGTCCCAATTTACCACGATTAAAACATTCGCTAGGTTTATGTCCCCTCATCACTGTAGAAATTGCTAATCCTACTCAAGATTCATCATCGTAATTAAAGGTCTTAAAAATTAAAGATCATTTCCTCAATCATTTCAAATTTTTGTATCATTGTCTTTCTTAGATCATGAATCTCCTTACCTGTATGCGTCTCTAGGGATTCCAGTAAGGTATCAATTTTTTGTTCCCCATTCTGCACCTGAGTCCAAGTTCTTCATGTTTCCTTTTAAAGATAATATATGCTCCTTGAATTGCCCCTGGATATCATGTAAGTTACCATCCTGGAAGTATATCCTGTCCGTTTCTTTGTCAAAACTTGGCAATAACTTCTGAAAGTCATATTCAACAGCTTGCCACCTTTCAGGTAAATTCCTAGTACCATTATCTAAAAAGTCAATTTTGTCTATCATTGAATTTGTGCTATCTATTGATGCCACATACTTCCACAATGATATAAACTAAGGATGAGACTAAAATTAAATAAGTAAATAGATGTACCTCCAGGGTCATATAGGCCACTTGTTATTTCTACCCCAGTGGCAGGAAAAGACGTCAATTGAGAGGTCACAGAGAGAAAATCCATAGGCCAGGCACAGAACACAAAAAGTCAGTTTTTAGTGTCCAATATAAAAGGCAGCCTGTCCTACTGCGTGGCGCTCTGTTTAACCCTATGCAGAAGCTTATGACACAGCCACTGCACTGCTAATAAATAGGCCGAGTGTTGTGGGCCCTGTGTCCCTGTATTGGGAGTAAGGGTCACAGTGCTTACAATCAGTTGTGGCATGGTTTCTGTGAATTCAAAGGGAGATTTTTTGCTTAAGTGGTTTCTATCTTTGGCAACTGCTTGCTCTTGAGCTCTTTGACTCACCTTGCAAGGTGAAACTAAAAAACCTGATCAGTATAGACCAAATTTTTCCTGGGAGAGACATTCCATACCTGTGGGTACCCGGAGGCATGGGGTTACATATTTAAAAATGCTGTAAGATCCCCTGCGGAAACGCTGTAGGTTACAAATGGTGATGGCTGGCCATGTGTCAGCAGACAGTGTGCCCTGGTAACAGCCAGTCCCAGTCAGAAATGGCTGCTGGTCCAAGAGAGGTGACCTGAGCAGTCGTTGTAGGTCATGTGATGGCAGGCAGTGGGCTATGGGAGCAGCCAGTCGCAGGCAGAGGTGCCTGTCTGTCCTTGAGCAGTGCCTGGTACCAGGCAGGTAGACACATGGCAGACGGTCGGATAGACATGACTTTCAGATTGAGGTTGAATACTGATTCATGGTGTTTTGGGGGTGAAAGGGTGAATTGGGGACGAAGAGAGAAGAGAAGAAAGAGACAGAGAAGGGTAAGCAGAGAAGTGTGGAAAGAGGCACAAGTTAAGCTGACTCTCCGAAAGGAAGATGAAAAGAGAGCAAGCTCAGTCCAATAGCTGAAGATCAGCCTGCCTCAGCTGGTAGGAAGGGAGTGAGCATGGCTTGTCTCTTTAAGATACAGAAAACCATAACATTCCCAGGTCTTCTCTATAAAAAAAAAAAAAAAACAAGGGTATTACACACCACATTTTGAAGGAATTGGGGTGGAGAATTCTTAACTTCTTAATGCTGGTTTGTGTGCATCGTTTTTGTGGTCGTAGAACCCAAGGAGGGGGTTTGCTCAGAATCTGAGTAAGCTGTGTGCTGGTCACATCCTGGCATAGCTTGTCTCTTTGCTTCTCACCGCTGTCTGTGGCATGGAAATGTCTGTTATCTCTTATCCTGTTTAAGGTATTGGCAGAACAGAAAACAAAGTTTAATTAGGGGAAAAAAGAATTCTACCAGGGAAATGAGGGGGGTATCTGACATTTTTAATATGAAGTCCTTAATTCAGCTCCCGGGAATTCAAAAGAACTCCTTGTGTTTGTGGAAACAGAATTTGTATACCCATTTAAGGTAGCATAGGAGAGAAATTTGATTTGAAATTTCTTTGAGGTAACCAGGCAAAACCTCTCAGCCATCAAACTGTCAGAGATCTTAGAGAATGATAAGATTTTACCTGAGTTACTGCTTAAAAAAGGACAGAGAACTTACTTCGTTGTCACCCAGAGCTCCTCTGTTTTGGGTCCTCGATGGTTGCTGAATGTTGCACTTGAGCTTTGCTGTTTAGTGCAGGGACTGCCAGGCTCTATAAGAACCTGTGGGCTAAGAAATCTGTATGAAGACATGCCTACCTTGACCTGAGCTGCTAGGCTGTCAATTCCAGCGATTCTTTTCACGCCCATAGGTTTTTAGTTTAGACTAAATGCAATTTTCCAAATGGTAAGCACTGTGAGGTTGAAGCAAACTGCATAAGTATGTTCTTCAACTCCATCAAAGACTCCAGAAAGGTACAATATTACCTAAGCAAACAAGAAATAATCAACTTCCAAACTTTAGAAATCACAGAGATATCTCGCTTCCTGGACAGTCACCCAAACTTCCTCTGTATTGCTTGGGTATCCATCTTCGGCCTACAGGCCCATAGCTTTCAGCAGGCATTTCCATGAAGCAGGAAATTTCAAAGTCAGTTCAGTCAATATCTGCTGTGTCCTGTAAAATGTCTCACAGACTCTCATGAACCAGGAACCCCTAAAGATCATCTCTCCTTTAGGCAAGTTCAGCAGTCCTTTCTCTGTTGGTTCTTTGTGTCCAGTGCAACATTCCAGGCAAGACCAGTTTCTTGCCCAAATGGGTAACCAACTCAATAATGAGCCTCTTCGATGCCCATCTTCCTTTTGAAGTTGATTAGTGCTGTCAGGAGCTGACATGTCTCATTGTCATGCAGAGTTAGTGATTTATTTTAAAGTATCATTCTGTATCCTTTGAAATAGATGAAGAATGCCTATCTGAAATATCTATGCATATTAAGAAAGTCTACTGAACATAACTACCAGCTATATTATTATTAATGATTATTTATTATCCATTAACAACCTATATATATTCCATTTTTACATGAACTACGTAATCACAGTACCATAATTAATATTAGAAATATATATAGATATATGCATATAACAATTGCCCTTAAATTTATATCAACAAAGCAAAACTTATACCAATGTAAATTATTTATATCTAGATCATATCCCCCTTTAAATGTAAAAGTACATTTATAGACAATGTTTGGGAATATTGGCACGGTTATTTTTTTTTCTTTTCTTTTCTTTTTTTTGGGGGGGGTTTTTTGAGACAGAGTTTCTCTGTGGCTTTGGAGCCTGTCCTGGAACTAGCTCTGTAGACCAGGCTGGTCTCGAAACCTCTGCCTCCTGAGTGCTGGGATTAAAGGCGTGCCCCTAATCGCCCGGCTGGCGAGATTATTTCTCTCTAAACTTCGAGCTGAAGGGGGCACTGATAATCACATCATTTATGGTCTGACCTTTCAGCAGTTAATAGAAGTAATTTTTTGAGGGGGTCCACAGCAACCTTTCAGTATGGTGTGGTCCATCATACCATCTTTGGATACAAGTAATAGACAGAATCTAATCCTCTGTGAAAATAAAAGAAGAAACTCTTTTCCAAGGTATCACGTCCTTACATCCAAATTATACAGTCAAGGTATTTTCTAACTATCTGGAATTAATTGAGCATCATTTATAAACAAATATCTTCTAGCAGCTATTTTTTTCCTCAGCATTCAAACAATTCCAAGATAGCAAAATAGCATGCAGTATCAATATTCTCTGTGTTTTCCAGCTTTCTGCAGCTTTGTTGTAACCTCTGTTTCATTTATTTTCAAATTTAATTTTTGAGACCGGTTCCTTGTATATGTTTTTCCTGGAATAAATCTGTAGGTCATGCTGTCCTTGAACTCTTAGAGAGATCCTTCTGTCTCTGCCCCCCAGGCATTGGTATTAAAGGTGTCTGCTACCACAACTTGAAGTTGCAGAGGTCAAGCTACCTACTTCTGCTTCCCAAGTGTTGGGATTAAAGGTGTGTACTACCACACCAAACTACTTTTTTCCTTTTTTAATAACTTTAATTTTTAGCCTTCACATTGTTAACACACAAATCATTTAGATGTTTACTTTGTTTTTGAATCTCTCTTTACTGTATCTCTCTTTTTTCTGACCACATGAGCCTTTAACTTACTAAGCAATATGGGTAGTATTAAAGCCATGTTCCTTGCCAGCAAACAATGTACAACACTCAAATTTTCTCTCTGTGGCTTACCTCCTGCCTCAAAGAGTCGGAGTTAGTGCCATAATTGACATCAGTAGAGAATGGCTAAAGGTACATACCAGTTTAAATTATGAGGCTCCTGTACTTTGAGTCTGAAATGAGATGTAATAAACAATTATTCTCTTCATAGAAATAGTGAACAGTAATTATTTAACATTAGTCCCTATCACACATGCTATTGCGCAAGAGACATGTAACAGAGTTAACAGGAGTATTTTATTGAAAACCGTAGGAAAAGGCAGGGTATACATAAGCAAAACTAGGAGAGCTTGGTCACGTGAACCAGCAAAGAAAGGCACCTTACCCAACTTTCCCTAAGCAATGATGGGTACAGCCACGTGTTGTGTGAAAAATGTAACAGTTTTCAAGCTGTAAGTACTTTAAGTTTAATGGGAGGTACCTAAAGGTGTAATCTGCTCTGTTTTGAACCACTATGCCCCAAGCCACCATGCCAGTTTCTGTGGCATGGAGCAAAGAGGGAGAAAGGCCGGAATTGAAAAATCTGGCTGGAATTCTAAAAGCCCTCTTAGTACCTACATATTTGCCTGTACGTGGTAGTGATTTGACAATTTCCGTGAAATTTTGGGAAATTTCCGTGAAATTTTAGACTGCCATTTAGTTTTTCTCTAAACATTTCTTGAATAGAGGCAGATAAGTGTGGAGGTCTGTAAGGAAGGCATTAAAGCATGAGTCTGCGTGGCTTGTCTCCCTTGGTTAAGGCTGTGAAAATACCCGCCAAAAACCATGTTACCTCAAGGCTAGAAGGAGAACTGCTCCACGTTAATGTCCAATGCATATGACCCGAACACCTGGGACTTGTGAACGGGTGTCTGCGTGTTATGATTGGTGTGCTAATGGCCTAGCTGAATCTGGGCAATTTACTCAGAAATCAGAGGCTGGTCCGCACCATAGCTGCGTTCCGCACCATAGCTTGAGTTACAATGAAAATACGGAAGAAAAGTAGGGAAAAAAGAAAGTGGGAGAACTGGAGAGCCTGAACCTCCATGCATGTGTGAGATGATAGGCTGGCTAAGGCCACGCCATCCCACTGGCTTAACCAAGGATGCAAGCCGGTAGTGACTGCCAGCGATGGGAACAACCAATGCCCTGAAGGCATTTGGTGGAAGTTCCCCCGACCCTAGAAACACCAGGAGGTTTCCAGGATCTCAATAGTCAATTACCCGCAATAAAAGTGGCAGTTAGAGTAGCCTAAAGGAGACACTCACGATTAGAAGCTGGTGTTGTTCATAACATCCGCAACCATGCAGATGGAACACGGCGTTTTTGAGATTATCCTCCCTTCTGATTCTGCCCCGTGGGGGAGCTCATAGTCTCGGACGACGCCTAAAACTTTCAACTCCTGTCCAGGGTAGAAGTCCGGGGTGGTGGAATCATGCAAGTTGAGTGAGAGCTCGTGCGAGAGCCGAGCATGCCAAGTCAAGCTGGCAGCAGGCTGCCAAGCTGTGGGATTGCGGTTTGTTTCTAAAACCCAACACTGGTCACCATAACTCATAACACCAGTTATGAGTGAAAGGGATAGTTATTTAAGGCCGGTAAAAGTCACGAAATGCCAGCAGGAACGAAGCACAGGAGGGAGCAAAGAGACCTGGCCAAAGATTGCTGCTCTTTTTTAAAGATAAATAAATCACACCCCTGTTGTCTGTTATTTCAACTGCTATTGGCTGATGGAGCTTAAGGCGTTCCTGCAGAACAATGAGCTTGTGCTGCAGAGACTATTGGCTGACTAAATGTAAGTTCCTCCCACAGCACTTTGCTCAGCTGCCAAAGAACTTGGCTTGTGACATTCCCCTTTCTCTTCCCCCCCTCCCCTTCCCATAACCCCACTCCATGCCCATGCGCACATGCTTGATGCTGGAGATCCTTCCCCTTCTCCAGCAAATAGCCGCTGAAATCCCAGCACATTGGGGTGTGGTCTCTCTTTAAAAATGCGGCTACTTCCCTCCTCCCTCTCTCTTTTCTGCTCCATTTCTGGTGACTAGACTCTTTCCTGGTTGCCCAGAGAGCTGGTGTCTGTGATGGTGATCTGTAATTTTTTTTCCCCTTTAAATAATTACTACCCTATTACTCATAATTTTTTTATTTATTTTATTTATTTATTTTTTTTACTCATAATTTAAAACTGGTTTGGGATCGTTTTTTTATTTATGCCTTCATCATCTGTCGCCTGAACGTTAGGTTTTAGGACCCCTCCTTCCCTTGCTCTGCTGCCTGCCGCCAGTTTGGCTTGGTGCGAGCCCTCCGTCATCCATGCCTGTACCTTGTTCGTGGAGTCAGCAGTTTATTCAAAATTATCATGCAGTGACTTTTCTTGCCTGGAATTTCTATGAATAATATCTCCTGTGAATCACAGAAATAGGAGACTTCGGCCTTCAAGGGGAAGAGGTAGGTTGATGTCTGTGATTTCAAGGTTTGGTAGCACACGCCTTTAACCCCAATGTCTGGGACTTACAGCCTGGCAGATCTCTGAGTTCTAGGTGTGGTAGCACACACTTTTTATCCCAACTCTTGGGTGCCCCACACAGGTGGGTCTGAGTTCAAGGACAACCTGGTCTACAGAGTTATTCTAGGTCTAGAGCTTGCCCATGAGAATTAGCCTGTAAGGGCTAGGGTTAATGGGCCAAGCAGTGTTTAAAGGAATACAGTGTCTGTGTAATTATTTCGGTGGCATAAGCTAGCAGACGGCTTGGGTGCTTGGGACGCAGCTCCGCTGCTCTTACTACAGAATGGCGGCCAGACGTGTTGACAAGTGAATCCACTGAAAGACAGAAAGCTTGGGAAAGATTAAAGCATGTTTTCTTGTAACAACAATTTTTCGAGTCTACTCTGCTTGCTATTGGCAAGCAAGCGCTCTCATCTAAGAGAGGTTTTCTGACACAGCTTTAGCTGAAAAACCCAGCAGCTCATTAGGGGGTCCTGCTACAAAACACTTAAATGGTGTTTACAAAAAGCTGAACGCATGTTTTTTGGTTTTCAGCTGTAGCAGTAAGACAGCTGCGCCATTTAAAAATGCCCGCTTTCTGGGCTGTCCTGTCAGGGCAAACTCTTGACTCTTTTATGCAGGTGGTTCGTGCGGTTTACAAGCACAGGCTGCTGAAGCTCGCTTGCTGGCAGGTATCTTGAAATGCCATAGAGTTGTGGCAGTAAACATGGCTACAGCCAGTTCCTCAGCCATGAGGATGGAAAGCTAAGGAATGTCCTTGATCTAGCTGACAAAGCCACGTCTTTAATCCTAGCCATATTGCTTGGTAAATTAAAGACTCATGTGGTTGGAAAAAGAGAGATATAGAGTAAAGAGATTCAAAGACAAAGAAAAATTTTAAAACGATTTACAGTGTGTTAAAAATATGGGCAGGCTAAAAGTTGAAGTTCTTAAAGTAAAAAACCAAAAAAAAAAAATGAAGAGAGTTGTTTGGTGTGGCAGTACACACCTTTAATTCCAACACTTGGGAGGCAGAGGGAGATTGACCTCTGTGACTTCAAGGTGTGGTAGCACACACCTTTAATCCCAGTGCCTATAGGGCAGAGACAAACAGATCTCTGTGAGTTCAAAGTGTGGTAGCATAGAAATTAAAATCAAGTATGTCAAGGATGGAAGATACACAGAGACTCTTGCTCTTGATACTCTATGCTATTTTGTTATCTTTTAATTGTTTGAGTCGTGAGAAGTAGCAACCCCTGTGAAAGGATATTTGTTTATAGATGCTGCTAAGTTAATTCAGATAAATATTTTAAAATGCCTTTAATGAAATTAAAAAGGAATGTTACTCTTGAGAAGAGATTCTGCTTCTGAAAATGAGGTTGTGGATTAATTCTGAGGTTAAAAGAAATAACTCTAAATTTTCTTTTTGTCTTTATAAGATTATCATTGTCCTCAACCAGTAGGAATTATCCAGGAATACTACGCACAGATTCCCAAGAAATGCACTATGGGTATTTTCCCAGGTTTATAAAAAAAGGAAATTTGTGCTATAGAATTGTTTGTATTGTGTCAATGTTGTATTGCAGTAAAACGCTGACTATCCATGCAGGAGGTAAAGGCGGTTAAACCATACATGAAGTAGAGGCATGGCGAGGATAACAGCCCATTCCCCCACTCCTGCCCAGACTCTCAAGAAGCAATATGTGATCTTTCCCACTGTGTAAGGAACTGAGAGTAATGGGTTTAAGCTACAGGAGGTAATAAGACTGAGCTTGTGTGCCAATCAGTTTTATGACCTTGTAATATCTGTGATTTTCTCTGGCTTTCTGGTTGTGGGTTATCTGGTTGGACAGGAACACCAACAAGCAAGTCTGTCATATTTCTTTGTTATTCCCTGCTTTTTGGCTTTTTATATAAAGTTGAATATTGTTTTCTCAAGGTCTGTAAAAAATTCTTTTTCATTTTAATGGGTAATGTATCAAATTTATAGGTTGCCATTGCTATAGCTCCCATATTTATATTGTTGATCCTATTCATCCAAGAGCATGGGAGATCTTTCAATATTTTTGGGTCCTTTTCAGTTTTTCTTCAAAGCCTTAAAGTCTTGTCAAATACACCTTTCATTGCTGGTTATTGTAACCCCAAGATACTTTATGCTATTTGTCGCTGCTGTGAAATGAAGTTTTTCTTATTTCTCCCTCTGATTCTCTATCCTTTGTGTACATGCGAGGTGTTAATTTTTTGTGGTTGATCTTGTCTCCTGCCATATCACTGATGGTATTTATCAGCTGTAGAAGTTATTTTGAAGATTTTTTTTGTGGTCACTGGTGTATGCAATCATACCTTCTGCAAATAACATTTTTACTTTTTCCTTACCTATTCAAATCTCCATGATCACTTTGTTTTCTTATCGCTATTGTTATAACTTTACACATTATGTTGAAGAGATATGTATTTGGACGGATTTGTATTTTTTTTTTATTTTAATGAAACAGATTTTAGTTGCTCTCCATTTACTTTGAAAACAGCTGTTGGTTTGTTGTATATTGCTTTTTTATATTTAGAGATGATCCTTGTAACCCTAACCTCTTCAAGGCCTTTATCATAAAGGATTGTTGAGCTTTGTCAAATGATTTTTCAGCATCTAGTGAAATTATCATATGGTTTCTTTTTCTTTCAGTGTGTTTATATAATAGATTTGATTGATAGATATCCATGTGTTGAACCAGCCCTTCTTCTCTGGGATAAAGCCTCCTATTATTTTTTTGGATCAGGTATTTCAGTATTTTATTTGAAATTTTTTTGTCGATGTTCATGTGCGAGATTGGTTTGGAATTCTCTAACTTGGTTGAGTTTTTTTCTTCGTTTTTTGTATCATGGTGATGCTGTTTTTTTCATAGCAAGCTTTGCAATGACTCGTCTGTTTTTATTATGTGACACACCTTAAGGAGTTTAGGTATCAGCTCTTCTTGGAATTTCTGGTGTAATTCTGCAATGACTCTTCTGTTTCTATTATGTGACACATGTTAAGGAATTTGGGTATCAGTTCTTGGAATTTCTGGTAAAATTATGCATTAAAACTATTTGGTGCTGTGCTTTTCTTGGTTTGGAGGTTTTTTGCGACTGCTTATATTTCCTTACCGCTTCACGGTCTATTTACATTGTTCCCCTGGTCTTATTGAATTTTGGTATATGTTATTTATCTAAAAACAAGTCCATTTATTTTACATTCTCCAACTTTGTGGCATATAGGTCTTTGTGTTAAGATCTAATTATTTCTGAATATCTTCAGTGTCTGTTATGTTCCCCATTTCATTTCTTATCCTGTTAATTTGCGTGTTCTCTTTCTGTACCTTTTTATTACATTGGATAGCCGTTTGTGAATCTTGATTTTACTCAAATAACCAGTTCTTTGTTTCATTGATTTCTTTGGATTGTTTTCTGTGTTTATATTTTGTTTGTTTGAGTCCTCCATTTGATAATTTCCAGCCTTCTACTCATGGGTAAGAATGCTTTTTTTTTCTATAGCTTTCAGCTGTGCTGTTAGGTGTCTAATGTGAGCTTTCTCTGTTTTTGTAATGTGGGCACTTAATATGATGAATTTTCCTTAGTGCTGCTTTCAGTTTGGTTATGTTGTGTCTTTGTTTTCGTTGAATTCAGGGAACACTATAACTTCTTTATTTCTTCCCTGACCCAGGGATGGTTTAGTAGTTGACTGTTCCGTTTCCATGAGTTTGTCTGCTTTCTGGTGTTATAATTGTTGTTATACTCTAACTTTAATCCATGTTGATCTGATAAGGCTCATGTGCTTGCAATTTTTTTTTAAAATATTTATTTACTTAATTACTATGTATACAGTATTCTGTCTGTATGTGTGTCTGCAGGCCATAAGAGGGTGCCAGACATCATTACAGATGGTTGTGAGCCACCATGTGGTTTCTGGGAATTGACCTCATCACCTTTGGAAGAGCAGGCAATGTTTTTAACCACTAAGCCATCTCTCCAGCCCCCCCCCTTTTTTTACTTAATTTTTTTTTTTGATTTTCGAGGCAGGGTTTCTCTGTAGCTTTCGGTTCCTGCCCTGGAAGTAGCTCTTGTAGACCAGGCCTGCCTCGAACTCACAGATATCCTCCTGCCTCCGCAAATTTTTTTTTTTTGTGGCATATTAGGTTACTTTGTTATCAAGTATGTGATCAATTTTCGAGAAGTTTCTTGAGATACTGAGAGGGTATATTCTTTAATATTTGTGTTGAATATTCTACAGATGTCTGTAAAGTTCATTTATTTAATTATCTCCATTATTTCTCTTATTTCTGTTATGTTTCTGACTGGTTGACCTGTCCATTGTTGAGATGAGTGCTGCAGTCCCCTACTATTAGTGTGGTTTGAGGCATACATTAATTTCTAGTAATGTGGGTGCTTTTATATTACTGAAATTTATATTTGGTATTCATACTTCATCCCTCGAAATATTCCTGCAATGAGTTTAAAGTTTCCATCTTATTCTCTTTTGATTGGTTTAAGTTCAAAGTCATTTTTTGTTATATTACTAATTGGTATTAGACCTTTTACCTTTGCTGCTCTTAATATTCTTTCTTAATACTGTATCTTTTGTGTTTTATTGTGTGGTGAGGGTTTCTTTTTTCAGTCTATTTGGCGTTCCATAAGCTTCTTGTACCTTAATAGGAATATTATTTTTTTTTGTGAAAGACTTATTGTATAATTTTGTTTAATCTATTTCTTCCATTTCAGTTTTCAAGTCTTCAACTGTATCCATTACTAGTTTGATTCACTTTTTCTTTATTTCCTTTCCTAGGGTATCTTTGGATTTTTCACTACTTCAAAGTTGTTGTTATTCTTCTCATCCATTTGTTTATAAAGTTGTTTTTCACATTCTGTTTGATGGTCCCTATCTCTTTTATGATTTTACGTTTAAGGTCTATTTCTTCTTCTTCCTCTGTATTAGGGTGTTCAAATTCTTCTGTTGTCTATTTGCTGGATTTTGATACTATCATGCTGTCCTTCACATTTCTGGAGGTATTCTGACATAAAAATGATTTCTGTTTTATTATTTAGGTCTTAGCATCCGGGAACAAACAAACAGCCTCCCTACCATATCCATTCAGTCATCAGAGGAGGTAAGGCATTTTCATCTTTTGATGTCTAATTCCTTGAGCTCTTTATATCTTTTGGAAATTCCTTTGGACATTAGTTTTGTGCATGTTGATAGATATGTATCTAGTTTCATTCCTCTACATGTTGACATACAGTAGTGCAAGCACCATTTTTTGAAGATGCTATCTTTATTTCATTGTATAATTTTAGCTTCTTGGTCAAAAGTCAGCTAAACTTCCGTGTGGATTACTATCTGGGTCTTTGATTTGATTCCAGTGGTCAAGTCTCTGTTTCTATGCCAATACCAAGCTGTTTCCAGTACTGTATCTCTCTAACGGAGGTTGATGGATTGTCATGCCTCTGGAATTTACTTTCCTGTACAGGATTCTTTTGTTCATCCATGGTTTTTCGATATTGATTACTGCTCTTTAAACTGACATTAAGAATTTGTTGGTGTTTTGGTATGGATTCCATTTAATCTACAGATTGCTTTTGTACTGATTGCCATTTTTATTGTGTTTGTCCTCTCTGTCTAAGAACATGGTGATATCTTTCCATTTCCTGGTGTATTCTTCAATTTCTCTCACCAAAAGCTAAAAGTTAATTTCATAGATGTTTTTAACTTTGGTTAGTGTTACCTTGTATTCATCTATTGCTTCACGAGCCCTGGGTATGTGTCTCATGCAAATCAGTCCACGGGATGAAGAGTGTGAGCAAAAGTATAATAAGATTCATTTAGTACTGCCTTTTATACAGAGTAAAAAGCAGTACCTTGACTCTGAACCCCCCCCCCCACTCACATACATGGTCGTGACAAACTCTTGCCTCTCTATGCCAGAAACAATACCTCAATTAATAACACTAATAAAAATGAAAAGAAGTATATAGAAATAAGGCAAAAAGAATACAGAAGCAAAGCACTCTTTTATAACTGCTAGCGTGTGAAGAACTGAGCTCAAAGTCCATTCCTTAATCCATGGTCCTTATTCAGACATAACATTAGAAAAATGGGCAGAGAAAGTTTGATTTCATCTATGCTTGTTTTTCACAACAACAGTTTCCTAGCTTCATCTCATCTGCCCTAGGAGGAGCCTGCACTTTGAGCCAGTTCTGTGTCTCCACAATTTCATAGTTTTTTTTTTTTTTGGAATTAAAGAGTTTTAACCATAAAGTATGTAATTATTATGTTTAGCCAAATATAAAACTGATATATAATCAAACATAAAAAAGGATAAGCATGATTACGATAACCATACCCCTGGAGGTATGAAGAATGCTTTGTAAGAATCCCTTATGATCTAATCCTGCCAATTTGTCATAAAAAATTTGTTCAATGTTCGAGGGTTATGATTTTACAAAAGTCCTATGGAAGTGATCATTGATGTGATCATGTAAGTGATCAATGAAGTGATCATGCAAGTGATCATTGAAAGATTGAGCAGAGGCATTTCCCAAAAGATAAGCTGGAATATCATTCAATTCCTATAAGAAATTATAACACAAATCAGTAATGCAAATGGTGCTTGAATTCCAATCCGAACACAAAGTAATTTAATTTGTTCCTGCAACGATACAAGTTTTTTTCTCAGCGAACCCACAGTTTGCTTTGGTACATCAATCTCTGTCCAAAGTCGAGACTATATTTTAACTTGCTGAAACTACTTTATGAGAATATGCCATTGCTCTACAAAGTCTTTTGTCTGCAAGGATGTATGTAAAGCAATACCAGCCACATTAGCAGTATCAACAACAGCAACAAGGTCAGGAATTACAGCTATTAATAAACCTAACATGAACTTTGTTCTTTTCGATATCTTATTGAAGAATTCAACAAAAATATGGTCTTGAAAACTTTTATCCCAAGCATGACCTAGGTTTACAGGCGGCTAAATTTGTGTATGTTGCTCTAGTATCATAAGTGATGATGAGGATTAAACTGAATATAGGATTTAATGCATAACTACAATTGCTGATCATTAAAACTAATTCCAGTAGTACAATTGATTCTTTCTAAACAAAATACATATGGTAGCGGCACAGAAGCAGTAACATTACTTCTAAATAAGGTACATATAAGTAGAAGCTGATACTTGTGTTCCAAATCATGATCCATTAAAAACCTGAACAGGTTTTACGGTGGCTATGACTTGCCAATTATGCATCTGTATTGCAGTATGCACTGTGAATAAGGCAATAAGATCATCACTGATTCTTCCATCTCCCCATGCCAGACAACAGCTTCCATTTATCGTTTTATTACTGGCTCAATTCATCCTTATACCATTAAGCAAATCACCAGTGGTAACATTCCTTTCAGAACAAGTGTTTATAAATTCACCATATGGACGACAGTTGATCCATTTATTTTGAATTTCTTTCCAAATTTGCCAAAAGAAATTTTCCAAATAAATGGCTGATATTTTAACCTATAATATTTAAAATCTGGACATAGGGGATATGCAAATTCATAATTTTCAGTATTATTATCCCAGGTCTCAATAATGGACTATGCTCAGATTAATTGAGGATGAGTGCCAGATTTTCCGAGTTTAATACCAGTTTGTGACCACTGCTGAAATCCCATTGAAAACCAAGGACCATTTCCAAATTGCATTGGTAAAATAATCTGTGGAGTCCCATCAAAATTATTCAGGTTAGTTAAATTATTCCAAGCAGGAGTAAGGATACTGGGAGTGGCAAATACACTAACACATCAGTATCTACCAAAAAGACAGGACCAAACATTCGTGGTTTAGGGACATAAGCCCATTAACTTACATCTGATCCCCTAACTGAAGCGACAGATAGCAGAGCGCTCAAGGCCAGAAAATGATATTCAGCCATAACAGGTATTCTGGACTGCTGTACAATAATCTGAACCTAAGCTGCAAGAGATTTCACCTGACCCCATGTCGGTTAGGATGAGGACCTATGTCATCAAGGTCGTTTCCATAGAGAGAATTGCCATACTAGAATGTCTTCTTTGACAGAAGGGCCATCATGACAACATTGCCATCCTGTCTTTAGTTTCTGCTCTTTTCTGAACCCGGATCCATAACTGACTCCCATCTTGCAGAGAGACAAGACTATATCCTCTCCCTTTCACCGTTAGCAATGCCAGCTGCCATTCATCACCTTGCATTTTTGTCCCATTTTTTTTTCAAATGAGGCATTTGTGGTTTCCGTAAAACATTTCTTTGAGGGTTAAAATATGTGCATGCGGCATATTTATGAGATTTTATATAAGCAAAGCTTGATGTAAACTGGCTCTCACATTATTCTGAAAACCACACATTAATCACATACCACAGTTCCTTTTTCCTCGTTTTTGATTCTTTAATTTGTTTTAGTGTATCATGGACACATTTAACAATAGCCTGTTCTTGTGGATTATATTCAGTACCTGTAACAGGAGCAATGATATGATTCACAGAACCGAGGTAGAAAATTTTTTGGAATTATATAACTAGGTCCGTTATCTGTTTTAGTAAATGGGAACACACATGATGGAAAAGGCTTTTAATAAATGTTGAATAACTTGTGTGTTCTCCAGCTAAAGGAGTGTTCCATATAAATGATCAAAGAGTATCTATGGATACTTGGAGGAAGATAAAGCTCCAAAATTCTGTAATGATAACAACCATTAGCCAGATTTCATTTGATTGAGATCCTTGAGGAATAGAATGGATATGTAACAGATGACAAATCTGAGGACTTAAAATAATTTATTTAGCTTGTTGAAATGGATTTTTATGTTTGACATGCACATTATTATCATTAGTATGTAAATGTTCATGTTCTTCATGAATAGAGGAAAAGGTACTAATTTATCATGTTAGCATTTTCAAATGTAAGATATCCAAACAAATTTGTGTTTTCGTACATGAGTAAGATAATTTTATTTTGATTAAGAGTTAATACTAATTTAAATAAAGTTGAATGAAGTACGGCATTAAACGTATTTTGTACAATTACTACAATATAAGCTGGATCACCTACAATACTTAATTCTTGAGGTAAATCTTGCTTGGCTTTAACAACAGCGTACACTTAATTTTGTTGTATGGGACAGTAATCTGTAACTTATACCCAGTACTTAAATTCTGTCGAATAAGCATCTAGGTTTTCAACCATCAGTAAAAATAGTTAATGTATCAGGTGAAGGATTGAAAGCTACAATATTTTTTTTGAGGATTTATTTATTTATTATGTATACAGCATTCTGGCTTGATCGATGTATGCCCGCATACCAGAAGAGGTCACCAGATCTCAGTACAGATGGTTGTGAGTCACCATGTGGTTGCTGGGAATTGAACTCAGGACCTCTGGAAGAGCAGCTAGTGCTCTTAACCTCTGAGCCATCTCTCCCACCCCTGAAAACTACAATGTTATTCATTATAAATCCTTTTTTTTTTTTTTTGGGTAAATAGTCCCACAATTTGGGGAAATGATACTCAAAGTTCCAGTAATAGAAACTGCAGGAATTTGTAAAGCTTCTGCAAGCTAAAACATGTATTCTACTTTTCCTTTTGGAAATGCAAAAATGATAGTAGAAAAACTTAGACCTGTGAAAGTCAGACATAGTTGTTGAATTCCATAGACTACCATTTCTTTACAACTCGTTTTGGAAAATATATGTGATGGAGGAAGGTCATTGGCCAATAAAGAAACTGCTTGGCCCTGTGGGTGGAGTAAACAGAACAAAATGCTGGGAGGAAGAGGAAGTGAGGTCAGAGACTCCACAGCTCTCTCCGGAGCAGACGCCTCAGCAGAGACGCCATGCCCTGCTCCCTGGCAGACACATGCGATGAAGCTCCGACCCAGGATGGACATAGGCTAGAATCTTCCTGGTAAGCGCACCTTGGGGTGCCACACACAGATGATTAGAAATGGGCTAAATTAATATGTGAGAATTAGCCTAGAAGAGAATGGGCCAAGCAGTGATTAAATGAATACAGTTTGTGTGTTGTTATTTCGGGGCCTAAGCTAGCCGAGCAGGCAGCCGGGGTGCTAGGGACGCAGCCCCGCTGCTGCCCTTATTACTTCATATATGCTTTTTGTTAATCCATTCAAGTGGAAATATATTTTGAGCTAAAGAGCCTGCAGGATATTGATAAGTATCCAATAATAATATTTTAAATGGAATGTTTAGTTTTATTCTACTCAAAAAATCTATTTTCATAGGATTATGGACCAAGTTTAGTTCGACCAGCAATTTTAAAAGGAGATCGAGGGCTATATAATTCCTGATCCGATTGACAAAGAGGCCAAATATTTGATTTTTTTATGCATGGTCATTACTTGTGCAGCTGGCACTACTATATTTTTTGATACAGTGGCCAGTTATTTTCATTTGCTTTTCTTTTAAAATAGTAAAACTCAAACCATATAGACCAGAAATGGACAGGTACTTTCCCATCCTATCTCATAGCTTTTTCAACATTAGCTTTAATTCTTTACCAAGTATCTTAGGTGCCTTCTGGATACCAAAGAATTATAAGGCTACATTATTTCCACACACATTTCTAAATCAGAAAAAGAAACGTGAACCCTATGAGTTTTTATTGAATGATTTAGCATAGCTAGGTACAGAGAAGATTTGGCTTGTTCCATTACCCTGTAATGAAGATTACTTATCTGGTTAATATTATAAAACACTTTCTAACTTTTACTTTTTATGGTCCTTGTTCTGGTGACACTTATCAACATCTACTGTGTTGTTGACACTTGGTATGGTATCAGTACACGGGGATGCAGAGTATGAACAACTGCACAGTAAGATTTCTTTAGTATGGCTTTTTATACATACTCAAAAGTACAACCTCAACTCTGAAACCCCTCTGTACTCATGTACATGATCATGAGAAACTCTTGCCTCTCCTTTCCAGAAACAATACCTCAATTAATATCAGTAATAACAATGAAAATAAGTACATAGAAACAAGGCAACAAGTATACAGAAGCAAAGCACTCCTTTGTAACTGGTAGAGTGTGAACAACTGAGCACAAAAGCCAATTCTTTGTTCAGGGTATAGATTCTGACAGAAAATTTGAGAAATAGGCATAGTGGCTTTCATCTATGCTTGTTTTCTCATGCAATCGTTTCCCTACTTTGTCTCATCTATACCAGGAGTAGCCTGCACTCTAAGCTAGTTTGGTGCCTTCTTTATTTTCCTTTTTTTGATTTTTATTTGTGGTAAAAAGAGTATTAACCATAAAGTATGAAAATTTTCTTTATTTGTTTGAAACAAACTGATACATCATCAAAAATAGAAAGGCATAAGAATAATTGCAATAAGCATACCAGCAGAGGTATGATTAAAACTTTGTATGAATCCCTTAGGATCTAATTTACCATGTTGTCCTGTCAATTTTTCATCTTAAATGTGTGCAATGGTAGAGGAATCTGAATCAGGAAATGATTAGAAAAAGCAAGTTCTATATCATCTTGTAAGTGATCAATGAGAGATCGAGAAGCGGCATTGCCCAAAAGATAAGTTTGAATAACCTTACATTCATGTTAAAAATCTTTATGAGCCTAATCAGTAATGCCAAAAGTGGTTGAATTCCAATCACAAGGCAAAGTAATAAGTTCTTGCACACATAAATATTTCTTTCCCAACCATCCCACAGTTTGCTTTAGTACGTCAATCTCTGTCTGAGGTAGAGCATCTATTTGAGCTTGTTGAGTCCAGTTCTTGATAAACTTTATACTGTTGCCCTACAAAATGCTTTGTTTGCAAGGATGTATGTAAAGCAATACCAGTCACAGAATCATTAGCAGCAACAGCGATAAGGTTAAGAATTACAGCTATTACTAAATCTAACATGCACTTTGTTCTTTTCAATATCTTATTTAGGAATTCTACAACATTATGATCTATAGGACTTAGAGCCCAAGAAAGACCTGGGTTTACAGGCAGCCAAATATTTGTATGTTGCTGTAGTGTTATAAGTGATGAGGATTAAACTTAACAGAGGGACTAATACGTGAATATCATTGAAGATAATAACTACTAATTCCAGTAGTGAAATTGATTCTTCCATGTAAAAATACATATTTTAGTAGCACATAGGTAGTAACATTATTATTTCTGAATAAGGTAAATTTATAAGTAGAACCGGATACTGCTGTTCCAAAAAATGAGCATTAAAAAAGCTGAACAGGTTTTAAGGCAGCTATCATCTTCTAAATGTGGATCTGTATTGCATTATGGGTTTGTGTGGAAGGCAATCAATGCCAGAAAATGGCCTCCTGTTAACTTTTTACTATTGGCTTGATTCATCCAGTTAACACTAAGCAAATCACAAGTTGTGATATTTCAGAACAATTGCTACAAAGTTAACCAAATGGGCCCCAATTGACCCATTTTTATTGAAGTATTTTGCCAAATATGCTCAACAATTTTCCAAAAGATGGCTGATGTTTAAAATTGTAATATGTATAATCTGGACATACAGGTTATGCTATTTCTTAATTTTCAGTACCATTATCCCAGGTATGACTAATGGACTGTGCTGAGAGTCTTTGATGACAAGTACGATATGTGCCTATTTTATTATTTAATGGGTTGTTCATATGTATTTTTTAAGTTTATTTATATCATGGATTGCATTAATGCATTTATGACTGTTATACCATCCCTGCATCTCTGGGATGAGGCTGAATTGATTATGAAGGATTTTAAAATGTATTCCTGGATCTGGTTTGCCATCGTTTTAATGAGTATTTTTGCCTTCATGTTCATTACTGATATTAGTTTTTAATTCTCTTCCTTTGTAGAGTCTTTGTTTGGTTTAGCATCAATCTTACTGCATACTCATAAAACGGGTTCTGGCAATGTTACTTCTGGTTATATTATGTGCAACATTTGGAGGAGTACAGGAATTTTTGATGGAATTCTTCATTAAAACCATTTGGCCCTGGGATACTTGGTTTGCTGTTGATGAGAGCTTCTATTTCCTTTAAGAGTATATGGCTATTTACATTGCTCATCTAGGTTTATTTTAATTTAGGTAAATGGTGCCTAGCCAGAAAATTGTCCATTTCGTTTCTGTTTCACAATTGTGTGGAGTACAGGTTTCTGTGGTATGATCTAAGGATTCTGTGGATTTCCTTAGTGTCTGTTGTCATGTATCCCTTTTCATTTCTGATTGTGTTTGTTTGGATGTTCCCTCTCGTCTTTTTTAGTTTGCATTAGGGTTTGTTTATCTTCTTTATTTTGTTGAATAACCTGCTTTTTGGTCTCATTGATTCATTGTATTTTTTATTTGTTTCTATTTATTTCAGCCCTCAACTTTATTATTTTCTGATTTCTACTCATTCTGGTCTTGTCTGCTTTTTTTTTTCTAGAGCATTCATATGTGTTGTTAAGTCACTAGTGTGAGCTTTCTGTTTGAGCTAGGAAGTTTCCTCTTAGCACTGCTTTCATAGTGTTACATAGATTTGGGTACAACGTGCCTTCATTTTTCTTGAGTTTTAGGAAGTATTTATTTTATTTTATGTTGATCCATGGGTGGTTAAGTAGTTTGCTGTTCAATTTCCATTGTTTTGTAGGATTTCTGAGAGTACTGTTGTTGTCAAGTTCTAATTTTAAATCCTGGTCATCTGATAGGACACAGTGTATTACTCCATTTTTTTTCCAGTGTATGTTTACTTTGTTCCACAGTGTGGTCAGCTTTATAGACGTTTTCATGAGGTGCTGGGAAGATGGATTTTCTTCTTTGCGCCACTTTCAGTATGGTTACGTTGCGTCTTTATTTTTTTTTGAATTCAAGGAACACTTTAATTTCTTTCTTTCTTTTTTTCTTCCCTGACCCAGGGACGGTTTAGTGGTTGACTGTTCCGTTTCCATGAGTTTGTCGGTTTTGGGTGTTATAATTGTTGTTATACTTCAACTTTGATCCATGGTCATCTGATAAGGCTCATGTGCTTGCAAAATTTTTTTAGGTATTTGATTTTTTGGTAATTTATTTATTATGTATGTGATATTCTTTCTGTGTGTGTGTCAGCAGGCCATAAGAGGGCGCCAGACATCATTACAGATGGTTGTGAGCCACCATGTGGTTGTTGGAAATTGAACTCAGGACCTTTGGAAGAGCAGGCAATGTTTTTAACCACTGAGTCATCTCTCCAGCCCAACCACCCCGCCACCATTTTTTGTTGGTTTGGATTTTCAAGACAGGGTTTCTCTGTAGCTCTTGGTTCCTGTCCTGTAAGTAGCTCTTGTAGACCAGGCCTGCCTCAAACTCACAGAGATCCGCCTGCCTCTGCAAATTTTTTTTGTATCATATTTAGTTCACTTTGTTATCCATGTATGTGGTCATTTTTCGAGAATGTTCCATGATAAGGTGAGAGGATATATGCTTTACTATTAGGGCTGAATGTTCTACAGATGTCTATAAAGTCCATTTATTTCATTATCTCCATTATTCCTCTTATTTCTCTGTTATGTTTCTGTCTGGTTGACCTGTCCATTACTGAGAGAGGAGTGCTGCAGTCTCCTACTATTAGTGGGGATTGGGGCATACATTGATTTCTAGTAATGTGGGTGCTTTTATATTACTTTAATTTATATTTGGTATTGCTACTTCATCCTGATGAAATATTCCTGCTATGAGTATAAAGTATTTGCTGCTCTTAATATTCTTTCTTAATACTGTATCTTTTGTGTTTTGATTATTATGCGGTGAGGGTTTCTGTTTCAGTCTATTTGGTGTTCTGTATGCTTCTTTTACCTTAATTGGAATATCATTTTCTAGGTTGGGAAAGATTTATTCACTAATTTTGTTGAATCCTTTTCCTCCATTACAGTTTCCAAGTCCTGAAATATTTCCATTGCCAGTTTGATTGCTTTTTCTTGGTTTCCTTTCCAAGAGTATCTTTGATAGATTTCTCATTTCTTCATAGTTGTTGTTATTCTTCTCATCCATTTGTTTACAGTTGTTTTTACATTCTTTTTGATGGTCCCTATATTTTCAATAATTTTACGTTTAAAGTCTATTTCTTCTACAACCTCTGGATTAGGGTGTTCAAATTCTCCTGTTGTATATTCCCTGGCTTCTCATGCTATCATGCTGTCTTTCAAATTGTTGGAGGTATTCTTACATAAACACATGCACATTTGTACCAATCCTGTTAGGAGAGTCATGCCTGCTTGGTACGGTCTTTGCTGTGGCTACTGCTGTGTTTGTGGTTTTTTTCTTGGTCTGACTTCTCATAGTTTTCTTAGCTCTGGAGTCTCTTATATCTACTCCACCCTGGAGTATACTGTGTTGATGGACATCAACACGCTCCAGATGGATATGAGTTCTTGGTGGCAAGCTAGGATGGGATAAATAGAGTATTTTTGCATTCATCTTCATTATTGAGATTAGTTTTTTATTCCCTTCCTCGGTTGAGTCTTTTTTTTCGCATCAATCTTACTGCATAGTCATAAGAAGAGTTCTGGCAATGTTCCTTCAGGTTATATTATGTGCAACACTTAGAGGAGTATAGGAAGTTCTAATGGAATTCTTCATTAAGACCATTTGGCCTTAAGGAAATAGAAACTCCCATCAAAAGCAAACAAAATATCCCATTTCCTTTAAGAGTATATACATATTTTAATTGATCACCTAGGCTTTATTTAATTTATGTGAATGGTACCTAGCCAGAAAATTCTCCATTTCACTTCTGTTTCACAATTGTGTGGAGTACAGGTTTCTGTGGTATGATCTAAGGATTCTGTGCATTTCCTTAGTGTCTGTTGTCATGTATCCCCTTTCATTTCTGATTGTGTTAGTTTGGATGTTCTCTCTTGTCTTCTTTTATGGTTTGCATCGGGGTTTGTCTATCTTCATTATATAAAGTAACCTGTTTTTTGTCTCATTGATCCGTTGTATTATTTATTTGTTTCTACTTAATTTATTTCAACACTCATTTTGATTATTTTCTGTTTTCTGCTCCTTCTGGTCATGTCTTTTTTTTTTTTTGTTCTAGAGCATTCACATGTGTTGTTAAGTCACTAGTGTGAGCTTTATGTATGAGCCGGGAATTTTCCTCTTAGCACTGCTTTCATAGTGTTACATAGGTTTGGGTATAATGTGCCTTCATTTTTGTTGAATTTTAGGAAGTCTTTATTTTACGTTGACCCATGGGTGGTTAAGTAGTTTGATGTTAAATTTCTGTTTTTTTTTTTGTGGGATTTATGAGAGTGCTGTTGTTGTCAAGTTCTATTTTTAAATTGTGTTCATCTGATAGGACACAGTGTATTCCTCCATTTTTTTTCCTGTGTGTTTCCTGAGTTGCACAGTGTGTGGTCAGGTTTATAAAGGTATTCACGAGGTGCTGAGAAGATGGTATATTCTTTCCTGTTTCGGTGTATTATTCTATAGATGTCTCTTAGGCCCATTTCATTCATTACATCTCTTAGTTCTCTTATTTCGCTTATAAATTTTTGTCTGGTTGATCTGCCCATTGTCTGGAGCGGAATGCTGAGAATTCCTATCAGTAGTGTGTAGGGTTATATGCGTAATTTTAGTTCTAATAGTGTTTCTTTTACATGTGTGAGTGCACTTGTATGGCAATATTTGAGACTTCATCTTGATAGATTGAACTTGTTATTAGTATATAGTGTCGTTCTCCAATTTTTCTGACTTACTTTAGTTTGAAATCTAATGTTAGATATTATGGTAGCCACTCCTGATTGTTTCTTGTGTCCTTTTCTATATATACCCTTTACTCTGAGGTACTGTCTGACTTTGAGGTTGAGGTATGTTTCCTGTATACAATAGATGGTTGATTCTTGTTTTCCTATGTATTCTCTTAGCCTGTGTCATTATGTGGATTGAGTTCATGTATAGTAGGAGACATTAATAACTAATACTTGATAATTTCTGTTATTTTTCAGTGAGAGTGGTTGTGAGTTTCCCTTCCTAGAGTTTTGCTGATGTGAGTTTATTTGTTGCTTGAGAATTTGTGGGTGAAGTTTTCATTCTTGCGTTGGTGTTTTCTTTTTATTAAGGCT